>NW_010972864.1:6196668-6243540 GCF_000737465.1 Haliaeetus leucocephalus | reverse complement strand
CATCTCCCCCATCCCCACCTCTCCTCCTCTCTGCCACAGACCGGCACACACACAGCGGGTTTGGCAGGCGGGATTTCGCCGACTTCCCACCCCGCCCCCGGGGGCCGCCCCCCGCCTTGCCGGGCGCCCTCCGCTCCCCGCCGGCAGCCCGGCACGGTGCCTTCCAAAAACTGCTGTGGCACGGCCTGCCGACGTTCGGTGCGGCGGTACCTGATGAAATGACGGCTTGTGCCCAATTAGGCAAAGTCTCGGGGTTGGAATCCCGGCGTCGCCGACCGAATCGCAGTCAGAAACGGGGTGCCGAGGAAGCCCTCTCGAGTTCTGCGGGGGGCTCCAGCCAGCCTGAGGGGGGCGAGGGCTGGGGGGAGGAAGCGTTTCGCCCCCCGTTGTATGAAGCTTCTGCAGAGGCTCGTATTTCCATGTTGACAGCACTTCTGCCTGTGCAGAGAGCTTTGCTGAGGAATGGTGTATTAAAAAACAAAACAAAACACCAAAAAAGATTTTGCCAGATCTTAAAACACAAGGCTTCTAAACGTCCACTCGTGGTAAATCTGTGGCTCCTTACAGTAACTATGCATCGCAATGTTGTTCAGAAGTCAGACTCTGAAATAACTAGGCTACTGATTAATGGCAGCATCTGAGGAGATTGAAGTGGGGGAAAAAAGCCCTTCCACGTAACCCAGAAAGTCAGTTTCTCTACCAGAGACTTCAGCAGTCATTAGTGTTGACACAAACCCCTGACTCTTAATATCAGCCTTCTGAAGCAGCCCATTTTTAACACGTAAGTGTGCATTCAGTTGAATACCGCTTGCCCTCAAGACTGCCTCATCTCAGACACGGGTGGGAATGGAACAAGCCACAAGACTCCATGTAAAACATATGAATTATTGGACACTTTCAGTTGAAACTGGAAAACATCAGTTGACAGTCACACCAATTCAAACAGATTAACATGGTAAATGTCTCTGGTCTACAGTCTTTGGCCTTTGTCTCAGCTGCTGCCAAGGCGGGTTTGTACCCAAGGATGCAGCCAAGCAAGCAGCGAGCACAGGACGGGGCGGGAGGGGGCAAGGTCAAGCTGTGTCCAGAATCACTTAGCTGAAAACATGGTTTATAAACGCCTTGCCATTGCCCTATTTGATGAGGCATTACACTTTTCAGAGCACCAGTGTTGAGAGGCTGCACTGATTTAGTAGTAAAAGTAATCATGCACTTACTTCAGTCTAACGAAGGAAACGGCTCAAAATTGCAAAGGCCTAAAGGGGGGGTAAAAGAATTATCGAAAGGGCTGTATCTTAGTGTGCATGAAGTAAGCCCGCACTTCATCTCCTGCCAGCTACTCTTCATTATGCTGTTTGATAACATATACGTATGTTTGATAACGTATATATAACCTTATATAGTTTGATAAAACAGTAACTCCACGGCCATTTTCATGGTCGGTCCCACAGGCAGGAAGGCAAGGGCTCCTCTTAACCTGGAGTCAGCTTGGGTTCATGGGCCTGGAAAAGTTGCCAGCAACATACAAACAGTAAAGAATAAACTAGCTGACAAGACAACTCCTGAAAAGTTGAAAGATTTATTTGGAATCACTAACCTTTGTTACTATTAGCAATGCCAGACCTCAGTATGTTTAATGCCTGCCTTGCAGAGCACTTTAAAAACTCCAGCAAGAGAAAAACATGCCACGGACTTCCTGCCAGACAGGGAAGAAGTCACTTCACTTCTTTGCCTCAGATCCTAAAACTCTGTATTGCTGATACAACGGTGCAGGGAATGTGTCTATTACTCAGTTTTAGGAGCTGCAGTGAATTGCGGGAAGGCTGCCTGGCACTGCTTTCCAATGAAGCCATCTCGAACACCGCCAGCTTACAAATCTGTTGGAGCACAGAAAGTCACTGAGCCACAGCATCTCTCATTCAAATGGAGCAACTTCATATAATGCAATGAGAATATCATACCTCAAATCAGGGTTTTTTTCAATTGTAAGGATGTCAGACTGGAAGGGCAGATGATCACTAGAAGCAGAGACCAAGTGTTAGTTAACTTTAGGTCTTAAAAAGTGCAGTGCTTCAGATGCTCAGAGGTACAAAAGAGAAAGAACAAAGACAAGTCATGCTTTTGTGGCTGAGGGCTCCTTTTGAATTAGGGCAACAAGGAAGGAAGAAAGAAGCTCCGTGGAAGAAGGTGTGATGGACAAATGTGGTGATTCAGAAGTGAAGCCATGAACAGGAAGGATTAAGACTGAGCTGTTTCTAGGACTCCAGTGTACCTCTAGAGAGTGCTAAGGTGTGGAAACACAAAGGCAGGGAAATCCACAGAAGCACGTCCACACTTTTATCTAAACTTGTGTACTTCCCTTACTAGATACGGGAAAAAAGAGATTGGGTTTTGAATCCTCTAAAAGAACACTTAAAAGTGTTTGCTTTCCATGTCTCTTAAGAGGTTATTTATAAACTTAAGAGTATGTGGGGGTGGAGCTCTGGGAAATGGGATGCTGGAAATTACTGGGGAACTTTGGATGTCAACATGGGCACCATGATCCCATTCCCATGAATGGGACAGTGAGAGGTCATATGTGCAAAAACTGTATCACATAAGCCAAAAGAGAAGACAAGTGTCCAGTTTCCTCAGATGAAGAGATGTGCTATAATACCAGTGTCTAACGTGCAACGCAAAGTGTACAGCTGGGAGAGATTTACCAAAGCTGTGAGAGGGAATACTATTCTTTCTCCCTCAGCAGGGTCTGTTGCTTAAAACCATCACCAAATGCAATAGATCAGGGACCTCTGTGGCGTTAGATCTGAGGTACATGAATACATACCAATAGCAAGCTCTTGTGGAGGAGCGGGAGCTGGAGCGGGAGGTGGCGTGGGAGTAGAGAGGAGAAGGGAGCGGCAGGCAGCTGAGAGTAATTTGGTACCAGTGACAAGTGTAAATAGGTAACATGTTTGGAGCCATGTGACTTCCTACCCATTCCCAATTTAGCCCAGTGCCTAAGAGGCACGGTCTGTCCCTTCACGTTTAGCTATTTTTAATGCGCACAGAATTTGTTCTTTGTCTTCCCTTGTCTGTCAGTGTCTTGAATTCATTTGTCTTGACAGTCTTAAGATTTGGGCTTACTGGGACAATCAACGTCTTCTACCCTACAGGCTCAGTCCTTCTAGGTCTTACTCAGAGTACTTCCTGCTCTTAGGCATGATCTCATTAACCTCTGCAGATGATTTCTGCACGGGTTGGTTTGAGAGTAAGAGCTTTGAGTGGGAGACTACCATTGCACTGACAGGAACACAGTTCCCGCCTGTCACAGTGGATCCAGCACACTGATTTTATTCTGTATTACTCAATCTACACACCCGTCCTCCCCCAGTCTACCTCAGCCTTGGCTACTCAGCCATGTGGTTACACCGTGAGCCCTCTCCAACATCGTGCAACACATAGGGTTTGGCCAAGCGTTGACCCATGAGTTGCTTCTCCCCCACTTACCACTTTTTTACTGGAACAGATGGGGAACAGCTATTGAAGCTGGTGGGGACAGGGGGCTCTCGGTAGCACCCCCCAGCACCCACTGCCCTGCCATCCCCATGATGCGGCATCCGGCGCTGCGGGGTACCTTTGCTCTGGAAGGCAACCCAGGGGGCTGAGATGGGCTCATGGGGGCAAAACACTGCCCTGGCCCCCCAACACCGAGTCTGACTGCTCCAAAGAAATTTATTCCAACACCCTCCTCACCGAGTCTAATCCTCCTGCCATTTTTGGGAGGCTCACCAGTTAATGGGAGGAAGCTCAGTCACTAAAAATGTTCAGATGGGCTGGCTCCACTATTTGCAAAACATATTCAAATTGCTTGAATTCTCGGTAAGCATTAATAAAGTCAATGGGGAATGCACTTGGTACATACTCTGTTAGCAGTTTTGCAGCAACAGAGGATTTTCTGTGCTGGATTTGCTGCTTTTATCTTCCATGTTTCTGTGATTCAAGCTATGTGGGAAGAAGGGAGAATGTCCATGGTCATAAATCTAAGCTTCAGAAACAAATCATATTTTCAGTCAATCTATTTTACTGAATAAAGAAAAAAATCCATGATTTACTTTTAAACATTTCTTTCCTTTTTCCTATGTCTTGTATTTATAGTTTGCTAGAGTTTTTTGGACAAACCCATAGTTTAAACCAGTCTTTATCATCATATATAAGCACATCTACAAGAACCAAGATGTAAAGGCTCTGGCTTTATTTTTCTACATGCAAACAAAGTATGAACATTAACTATGAACAATTAAGCAACTTATGAAAAACTCTGTGCACTGGCCTTGTTCTCTGCAAAATCAAACCATTATTTACCAGATGCATTTTCAAGTTTACTTGAAAAATACCTAAGACGAGAACTAGAACAATTCTGCTTCCATTTATCCTTAATCCAAACACTAAATACAGGAAAAAGACTACTCTCTTTGTTAGATGCCCAAATTCATCAGCACATTAAGATCTCTGAGGTATAATAAAATAAAGAAAACTTAAAAAAAATTAGTTTTGTAGGTAAGTGGTTTAATTTTACTACACTGAAAGGAAAAATAGTTTTCTAAAACTAATTTTAAAAAAAGACAGGTAAACCTAATCCCACACAGTGCTGAGCCCTGGAGAAAAGTTTTTCCTGGCCTGATGGTGCTCATGGATAAATAAAAAGGCTGTATCATCCACTGTTGGTTCCCTACCTGAAAATAGGCTGAACTTGAAAGGTTTGAAGTGACAGCTATAGTTCATTAAAGTTGCCCAGTGAGCAGTGCATCTAATGAAGATTGTTTTCCTAAGGATTTATGATTCTTTGTTATTCACTGCTCCCAACAACAGCAATCCCTGTCTCTAAAATCTCATGACCACTCCTACCCCTCAGGACATGAGTGTTGCCCACCTGCACTTTCAGCTTCTTTTAATGTACCATGCAACTAATCTGCGCTGCCATCTCCACAACAATCCTTTTAATTTCCCCAGGCCTCCATGGTTGTCCTTTCAGGTTCTGCCCTAATCAGTACTCCCGCTCCCTTCCACGTGCCCTTGTGTACCTTCTCCCTACCTGGAGAAAAAGCAGCAAGCAGGTCATGCAGCTGGTTCAGAGCTCTGTGTGCTCAGACTGACCAGCCAGCACATGTGGGAGCTGCTTCAAGAGGGGAATGTTGCCTGCCTGCCCTGTCCTTACTGGGGTGCTGTCTTGAACCCCACTTCACGAGTGTCAAGGAGAATCAGTTTAGCTGAGATTTCTTTCCCTGTGTTAAATTCAGCAGAAGGTGTCTAGTGACTTCAAAACTACTTACTGGCTGTGGCCAGAAGTGTGAGACAAACAAACATAGCATGATTGTTCCTTACAAAGCCAAACTCAGAAGGAAGATAAAATAAACAAACACCCCACATGCCAGCTACAAAGACTCATGACACAGCCTTTGCTCCAGCACAAGATGCTCTTTGTCCTCGATGGTAAGAACCCTCTACTGCTTTGAAGGCTTCAGGACTGCTCCAACCAAGTATACAAAAGGTAGCAAAGACTGCTAATTAAGAGAGCTCATTGCAGCCTGTTCCTGAAAAGAGTAAGTGAAACGTTTGTGAAAGTAAAGATTGCAACACCAAAATTTGTCTTAACTTTCTCCTGAAATTAATGTCCTTATTCCTGAAATTATGAAACAAATGTAATATTTTTGTCACAGAAATGGCTGTTATCCCATCTCACTCCAGCACCTTGGTTTCATTGCAGCGCTATATTCTGCACCGAAAAAGGCTTCCAGTAAGTTATTTCATAAAAATGCCACAAACATTATGCATTTATATTTGCCTAGACAGACAACCACAGGCCTTTCGTGGAGATTTGGCCAGTGCCTAAAGTGTGCGTGCAGGCAGACATGCATGTGGATGGAGTAAGACACACACTTTTTTCAGAACTGGAAAAGGATAATCTGGGAAACAGATTCTCTGTTCAGTTGAGCCAAAGGTAGGAACAATCCCCTTTCATTCATACCACATACCACCAAAACCCCCTCCTGCTCTAAAATAAAACTCACTTTATTCAACCCTACAGACGAAAACCTTGGGAAAAAGGGGAAATTACTTTCTTTTTTCTTTAAGAAAAAAATACATAGCAAGAACACAGGAGGAGGCCTGGAAGTCTCAGAAACTGCTAATGAGAGCTAGAGCATTAATATATAGGCCAACACCACGAATCCCATCAGATCAGTTATGTAAAAGCAAGCAGCATCTGACTTGCTCTCTCAAATGCATCGGTG
This sequence comes from Haliaeetus leucocephalus, assembly GCF_000737465.1. Lineage (NCBI taxonomy): Eukaryota > Metazoa > Chordata > Aves > Accipitriformes > Accipitridae > Haliaeetus > Haliaeetus leucocephalus. Next base: position 6,237,271 of record NW_010972864.1, on the reverse strand, counting down.
CTCTGCAGGGGCTGGGGGAGGTGTCTCTGCCACACAGCCCTCTCTTTCCCTCTCTGTCCTGCTCCCAAGGCATGCACGGACCCCTCAGGCTTGGGGGGTCTCAGTGCTGCTGGGGGGATACAGACAGAAGGGGAGGTTAGATCAGCCGGAGGGTCTGGACTGGGGCGGGAGCACGCAGGGTGAGACAGCCTGGGAGAAGCTTGTCCTACTGCTCCCTCTGCTGTACCCATCCTGTGGAGAAATCCCAAACGTCTCCGCGACAAGCTGGGATAAGGGATGGCAGCTTTCAGCGAGCCATCTGCAGGTAGCACAGACCCAGACAGACTTGGGAAAGGGAAAAGTCACGGCTGAGGAGGAAGAAACCACCACCACACTCAGGAGATGGCACAACACGTGCCTTTCCGCATTTAACGTATCAAATCTTTTTTGCTCTTTACCTGCCGGTGTTATCCTTACGCTTCTAGAAGAGCGCAGGAAAATAATGCCTCTCCTTGGCTACAGTCCTCTCACGTTATTACACGTATTTAGATAACGATCCCATCTTACGAGACGGATGGGTATCAGGGTCAGCCGCAGAGGAAGGCCAACGGAGCTCCCCTAGCAGGGCTGCCGGCAGCACCACGTTGGGGAACGCAGGCAGCAAATGCCTCCCGCGCCCTGGCGCACCGCAGGCAGCAAAGGGGGGAAAACACCCCACCTGGGAGTTAGATCAGTACCACACCAAATTTAAACAACGTGAAGCACAGGCAAAAAAAGCAGAAAGGGGAAAAACAGCTTGTGGAAATGGAGTCAATTAATCATGTGGGAATTACCAATCTGATTGCTGTAGAGAATTTTTTTTTAACCTGCGACCACCTGAACACAACTCCCGTCAATAATCCCACCGTGTACACATATTTCTGAGGGCTGAAAAATTGGCATCACTGGATACCACCTATAAAAGACATTTGCAGCTGCCAGGAAAGCATTTATTTGAACATAGGGAAAATTTCTACCCCAAGAAAAATACGTATTTTCAAATGCTCAAACATTACAATGTGCTCTTTGCTATCTTCAGAGCAGTATTTCGGTTACTCCACACTTTCCTTTTAGGACTGATTTATGGAAATCCAAACCTGAGTAGAATCCATCTCAAAGGAAGAAATCCCTCTCAAGCACTTTTCCCTGAGAAGGTGCATGCTCATCAGAATAGGGAGGAATGATGAGAAGAATCAGCACCTTCAGGAAAAGTGGACAATTTCCATAATAAAAGAGGTGATGAAAGTTGGAAAGGCTGGAATGCAACATTAGGTTTTTGAAAGACCAGTCATACATTCTTCTTAAACCTTCTGGAGAATTTCAGGAACTTACTTTACACAACCTTTGCTAGAAACAAAACAAAAAACCCTTCCTAATACCAATATGAGATTAAAAAAACTAATCAGTGAATTCCAGAGAGACAATGTTAACAGATTAACTGCATTCCCTTTTTTCTCCATGCCCCATGTATTATTTCCTTTTATATTATAGAACATCTACCAGCTAATGAAAATACTGGAAACTAGACTTTATGATATAACATGGTGATAAAGTGGATTACATTTAAATGTCAATGGGATCTATGGAACAGAGCAAATTTGGAAGAAACTCATTCAGTAATTTTAAAGTTGTGAATAATTAGCATGGCATTTTCAAATGCACTTGGTCATGACCTAATTCTGCTCTAAATTCTTCAATTTTAGTTTCTGCAAAGCTATACGAGCCATGCAATACTACAGTAGTATTAGGATGAGTGCTGCAGCAATATTGAGTCCTGCTGAAAAATCCCACCCCTAAATGAGTGGCTCCAGCAAAGGAATGGGACATCACAATTTGGGGCAGAATCCAGCCCATTCTTTTCAAAGGCAGTACTCTAGATTTACATAAATGCAAACAAATGCAGTTTAACCTCAGGACTGACACAATGTACCTAATTCACACTTGCCCAGTTTACACGGAAGAAGCTGGAATGGAGCTGAAAATATAAACTAAACTAACAACTTCCACAGGAAAACTGAGAGATTGAAAAATATTTTATCTGTAGTAATTCAGTAATAATTACAAATTATTTTGACATTGTCCTGTGAAGTGTCATGACAAACAGCCCGCAAATGCACAATGTGTATGGCACAGAGACCAAGCACAGGTCTGGACATAATCTACTCACTGTCAGATACCACAAAGATGCTTTGAATAAACATGCTCCTTATTATAGCACTTCCTCCCATCTCTCTGAATTCATCATGTTTATCCCCAAATAAAAGAAATTATCTTTTTGCTTTGTTCAGAGTAGCATATGCTTTATCTAAGAGCCTCAGACATTACAGTGTAAATTATTTGTACTTCTTGCTACAGAAAGCCTTGCTCCAGGACTTTGTGACTTGAACACTGACTACCTGAGGGAAATCAAATTAACAGCAGCTGAGACAGAACTACTAAAGGCATGTTTTCCCCTATGTACAGTAGTCTGTTAACGTATCCACAGGCAACAAGAGGGTGAGGATAAAGCAAGGACATTTCTCTGAACCATCACTATCTTTCACATTACTGTCTATTTCTGTGAAGGAGCTGTGGACGTAGTGATATTGATAGGCACTGGGGTTCCTCAAGCCTCAACTCAAGCATGCAGATTTTACAGCCATGCCCATGATGAAGACACTAGCTTCCAAAATAAATCAAGCAAGCTTTTTGCTTAAGACTACAGAGGTAACTGCAAGGTTGTTTCTGGCCGTAAGCATAATGATGCGAGGAAGCGGTGCACCAAAAGCCCGTCTCCCCTGCCCTCTCTCCCCCTCTGTGGAGCTCATGCACTCGGGCGGCATCATCCAGCCTCCAGAGAAGGGGAAGGGCTTGGGATGGCACCCAGCCTCCTTCTGCACAACCTGCCAGGGCAAGATGCTCACAAAGGAGCTGAACTCACCCCCTGCATTAACTCCTCCTGCGCAATGGGGGAGATGACATCTCTACTGTTTCCAGAGGAGGGCAAAGGCACATTATCAAAATGTTCAGGATGACGGGGACTACCTTTGTAACTGAGAATACTGCTCTGAAATGCAAGCAGTCATGGGGTACTCGTGTCATGGAGACCACCACACCGTGCCCATGCTGCTCAGGTGTTACCAGAGGGCTGAATGCGGCAGGGGCAGCGTGGGCTCGCAGTTAAACACCACGCTAGCACTGGGAGGAGACCTGATCAGCTCTCATCTCTGCCACAGATTTGTTTTGTGAATTTGGGAATTTACAAATTTACTTCCTCCCTCCCACTTTTTATCTGTTTTGTCTACCTAGCCTTCAGTGGTTTTATGATGGGTGTCATGTTTCTAGGTGCTTAGAGCAACTAAAACTTTGAGCTGGGACTTCCTAGCACTAGTGTGACTAAAATACTGAAAATTGTTTAGGGAGCATTTTTATTCCATTTAGTCAATGACAAAAATAACTAAGTCAAAGAAGAAAAAAACATCTTCCTTCAAAAGCCTCTTTAATCAGCCCCAGAATCTGAATCAATGCTGAGCACAAAGATTTAAATTTGGCTTAATGAAAACTGAATAGACCAAAAAACAACAAAAGAAGTCTCTTTACAAAAGGTATGGATTCGACCCAGCCAGTAAATAATTAAAGCTCCTCTCTGTTCCCTTCCACTTTCTATTTTAAGGCTTTTCATTATATGGGATCAAAGTCAGCTCGAGTTGGAGAGAGTTAGACAAATCCATCACAGAGGCAGAATGAATGTATGATCTCATCCCCTGTGACAGCAGCCCGACGGTACCACCTGTTAGAACTCCAGTTCGTACCACTTCTGATAACACTGGCAATGTCAAGCATACAGCTCGAAATTCAAGGGGGTGTGCGGAAACTCTCTCCACCTAAGCAAACAAAATGAAAGAACTGTAAATCTGGCATCAGGAATGCTACAGGCAGACAGGGCTGCAAAAAGAGCAGCCACAGAAAGGGTTCAGACCCCAGGAACATAAACCATCCGGAGTCTCAGGAAATAGCTATATGAAGTAAGACCGATTTTTGTTTGGAAAGGAGGCAAATGGGGACAGAGATGATTAATGTAGGATAGCTGTATAAAAATTATAAATAGTAAAAAGAAGGGAAATGAAACATTCTTATTTATTTCCTCATAATAGAAGAAAAAGTATACGTTGCAGCCAAAAGACAAAATAATTAAGGAGATATGGAAAAAAGTTAAACAGGGAGTTTAAAACTGACAAGCAAATTTAAAAGAGATTAAGGAAAATTCTGTTCTATCTTTTTAAACTTAAAGCATAGTTTACCCTGTGGAGCTGTCTGCAGCATAATATAATTGGGACCAAAAAGGACTATAAAAAAAATATTCATTAGATTGTTAATGAATTCCTGCATGTTCCCATTAGAAACTCATTTGTTTTAAAAAAGAGCATAATCCTTAATGAATCTTGCTTTTTTTAAGCAATAGAAGACAAACATTTATACTTCCTGACACAAGCAATGATTAAATGTCAAGGATTAAGACATTCCCCTTAAGGGGAATCCCCAAGGATTAAGAAAATCCCTTTTGTCACATTATTCCGCAACTGTCCACTGGCCAGTTCCTGAGCACTGTCAGGAACAATGTACTGGGTCAGATCCAACACACCAATGTTTGGATAACACTAAAGTGCAATCAAGAGATCTCTGTCTAAAACTTTTGTTTAAGAAAAAAGATTACAGCCTTGGAAGTGTACCATAAAACTTTGCTTTCTAAACCCTTTTTTGCTATAACTGCCAGTAGCTAGCAGCACTTGAAGATGAAAGCAGCAAGCATATATCAGCTCTACTTGCTTTGGTGTGTAAAAACACTATGGCCTAGATTTGGGTCAAGACACATTATTTGACTTCTTTGAGCCGCTTGACATGTTCAGTGCAAATTTGACTTCCAGTCTGCTGCTGCATTGGCAGTTCTAGGATTTGCAGGGTCTTCTGGCTGATGAAACTTGGCGCTACACTGTGATATGAGTCAAATTGTATAATTATTACAGATATCAAAAAAATCTCACTGCTGTGAAATTTATGCAATTCATTTCTCGGAGCCTACCAAGATGAAAACAAAGAAGCAGTTTAGCACATCACTAGCTGAAAGAGCTATTTCAAAACATGCTCTAGATTAAGACTGCATAGCAGGACCTTTTCCCAGTGAGAAAATGCACCCTGGGGACAAGTAGAGGCCCCAAACAGCAATGTTCTCCTGGGTGACCTCATTAGCATCTGATGTGTGGCAACATCTTCTTTAAATGTGTGATTCTCCTGTTTACTTTGAGATGTTTCTGTAATCAAATTCATAAAATTACTTTCAGTTGGTACCAGACAGATATATAAGCCCACATTATTCAGGCCCAACAGCTCTTCAAATAAAAAAAATAGCCTGCAATAAAAAATTAGATTGGAAAGGTTTTGATGCTTTATGTGGGAGTTAGCTGTATGCAGAATTGAACTGTATTTTCTTGGTTTAGCTGAACTAAGCTGTACTGACAAGAGCATGCTGAATTAGATCCGGTTGTAACCTGAGGTGAACCTGCAGGATAAACCTTACGTCATTGTATTGCTGCAGTTCTTTCTTTTTTCCATGAGCAAATGTGGCTCACTTCCCTCAGTCTCTGAAATGCCGTATCGGGTGTGTTGGCCATGGGGTAGAAGTCTAAATACAGCATGTTTGGATTTATTAATTTCAGGCCTCTGGGAATGGAACTGAGCTACTAGGAGAGACTGAAGTAAGACTACAAAGGCATAAAGGAAGCAAAAGTGAAGATCTTTTAAAGATAACAGGGGGTATAAAAATGTACCCTGTGTTGAAAGACATTCACTCAGATTTCTGTTTTGGATTTTTGCCTATCCAGGGCAAAACCAGTCCCCTGCTCCACCCCACCCCCCCCATCCCCACCCCCAAGGCATGTAGGGACATCTTGCCTTGCATAGTAAGGTAACTGAAACTAACTGGTGACAATGCCAAGCCCTTTGTTGGCTACAGGATGTTAAAAATACTTAATTTCTACAGCACCATTCACATAATTTTGTAGGGTAAGATATAACTCTCTTCTAAGAGACTGAGGATTCCTCAGCATGAAGGACAATGAGGACATAGGGTACTTGGCATGGCAATCCCCTCTGCCAAATTTCCATGACTGTATCATTGCTTCAGAGAGATAACCGAGCAGGTAATACTGCTTCTTACATTCTACCTACCATACCAGGCCAGACCTACAAAACATGCTCTGTGTTCCTCCTTCAGACATGTTTCTGAGCATGAATCTACTTTCTCCTTGCCAGAGCCAGCTGGAAACTGGAGCACAAGGTAAATGGGCACATAATCCTGTATCACCTCAGCACCTGATGGCTCCTTTCTCTGTCAGTGTTATCCCTGACTTTCTGTGGCATGGCTGACCACACAGGAGCCCTCTCTCTCCCTGGATTAATATGTATACTTATGAGAAAAACAACTCTATTTGTAGTTGCACTAGCTAGGTAATAGATAGACCCCTGCTCCATTGCACAAGCTCTTTGCCCACGGAGCCCTGGAAGGAGTCTTCTCCCTGCTCAGTGGAAATGGCAGGACACTATAAAATTGATTCAGTACATAGGTTTGGAAGGGAGAGAAAGACAATCGTTCAATGCACACCACTGCTGACTGCAAAATCTGGATCACCATCCATGGCCTGATACACTTTCTGCCTTCATCATTGTCGTGGTTTATGGCTGGGATAGAGTTAATTTTCTTCATGGTAGCTACTATGGGGCTATGCTTTGGATTTGTGCTGAAAACAGTGTGGATAACACAGGGATGTTTTCGTTCCTGCTGAGCAGTGCTGACACAGGGTCAAGGCCTTTTCTGCTTCTCACCCCACCCCACCAGCGAGGAGGCTGGGGGGGTACGAGGGGTTGGGAGGGGACACAGCTGGGACAGCTGACCCCAACTGACCCAAGGGGTATTCCAGACCATAGGACGTCATGCTCAGCATACAAAGCTGGGGGAAAAAGGAGGAGGAAGGGGGGGACGTTCAGAGTGATGGCATTTTGACTTCCCAAGTCACCGTTAAGCGTGATGGAGCCCTGCTTTCCTTGAGATGGCTGAACACCTGCCTGCTGATGGGAAGTAGTGAATGAATTCCTTGCTTTGCTTTGCTTGCGTGCATGGCTTTTGCTTTACTTATTAAACTTTCTTTATCTCAGCCCACGAGTTTTCTCACTTTTACCCTTTCGATTCTCTCACCCATCTCACTGTGAGGGAGGTGAGTGAGTGAGTGGCTGTGTGGGGCTTAGTTGCCAGCTGGGGTTAAACCACGACAATCATAAAACAAGTCAGCTGGTGAACAGGGGTGGTACAGCAGGAACAAGGGGTGAAGCTGGTCCAGGCCTAGCCTGCAGCCATTAAGCACATTTACAGATAACAACCATCCCTCAGAACTAGAAATTCTCTTGCTCCAAATTATTAAGGATAATATCCCAGATGTTTTCTTTCATCGAAAAATGTTTTTCTTTTCCCTTTACACTGTCAGTGGACAACATAGAGTCTGCTTTGAGGACCTTCCGCGTTGTCAGGAATTACCTTGCTACTGTAGGTTTCTCCCTCCTAAGAGCTATGATGCTAAATGTCATTTTCCAACAGTGTACAACCATTTTCTTTAAAAGAAATTCAGGTACATAACCTTGATAATGATTTTTCTCATGTATATTCAAGCTCATATGCAATGGAGATGTTCTGGAGACACCATGATTTTGCTTAATAAAAATATAAATCTCTACATAATCTCATCACTTCAGGCCTCGAATAACTGGAAATCCTCCTACATAATTTGTAATGATTTCCTCTAGATGAGTTCAAAGTAAGAAGTGCATAGCTAAATTATGCAGGACTATAAACTTACGTTACTTTTTGTAAGACAGAAGAACATGAAAAATAAAGCAGCTTTAATAGTTAGGAATATAGAAAAGTCCAACTTAGAGCTGAGTAAAAGATGATTTATAATTTGTCCTTTAGGTGGACAGGTTTACTAGTATTTAATTAGTATAAATAGAAGTAAACCTGAGAATATACTGTCATTCCTTAAGACATATGGAAACCGAGAGCTTGTAGAACTAATTACAAAGCTATATGAACAAACATAAACATGATATGTAGAAAGGTCAATTTACATCAAGAGATCACCTATCTCTTGCCTTAGTTTCCCCTCTTGGAACAGGGGTGGATGCACCCACATGGCTCACTGGTATCACTTGCACACAATCTATCTGGAGTATTAGGCATCCACAGCAAGCACACGTAATTTCTTTCACTGCTTACCAGGAGGTTCATCAATAGTCCACTCTTTATGCCTTTTGGTAGTTTGCATTCTCCTTCTTCTCTTGGAGTAGAGTCTCACATTACCCATGCTGCCTTCTCCTACTCTCAATGCAAGAATCAGAAGGGAAATAAAATCCATAAATCCTCTACTTGACTTATTAAATCTCTCTCACACTGTTCATCATTCCCCATGGCCCTGCAACTCCAGCTCTCAGCTCACTACTTAGAGTGTTCTTTTTAGATTTCTATCTAGATGGCTATGGGCGGATCCCCACCACAATTTGCCCAACCCCTGGTGTCTTTTTGTAGTCCATGATAAGAATCTTTGCTCTCACCTGTGGTCTCTCCTACCTCTGCTGAAACAGCAAAAAGCCTTTTACAAGGTCACATATATACCGAGTCAGGTGTTCTTTGACTTACAATGAAAACCATGGCATAGCACAAATGAACCTAAGGTTCATGATGTAAGGCACTGTTGTTATAAACTATAATTAGATACAACCAGAAGTGGGGATGAAAGTGGGTTCATTAGCAAATGTCAGCTTTTCAGCATACTCCAAGCATGTACATTTGGAAATTCTTGTTGCTGTACCTCATGCAAATTACAGTTTGCAGCTCCCTTGCACTGTTCTCCCATTAGGTATGTGAATGAAGCATAGAAACAATTTGTTTTATCACCTCCACTCTCACAAAAGAATTAAATTAAAAATAGCAATAAGGCATCACATTTAACAGGGCAGTAAAACAGAACTGTAATGACCACAGGCTCGCTCCTTCCCTCCTATAGCAATCTTGCAATGGGAGGCAGGCTGCAGCTCTGCTTGGGATCCTTCCACCAAATTTTGCCCTAAGAAAAGGTTTATTGAGAGGGAAGTCACTGTGGGGTAAGTGCCAAAACCCATGCCTGTCCTCTCAGTCCTCAGGCCATTTGGTTGAAGGAGCTGATAATCTGCTTTGCTGTTCCATCTTGCTGGCAGCCCTTTTCCATGGTAATGCTCTTCTAGAAACACTTCCCAGCCAAGCATCATGAGGGTCCCTTTTCTCGAGAAGGCTCTCCAATGTATAGCAGCTTTACTGTAAACCTAATACAGGTTGGCTTTTTTTTAAATTTGGCTCTCCTATGGGTGGACACTGGTACCAATATCCACAGTTTGCCCACTCCTTTCCTACCATACAAGATGTTGCAAGTCTGCACCTCAGGACACTGAGGGACTAGCAAAATAGCAGGAGACGACTTGCACTCCTGACATCCATTTGACACAACTAAATTTTTTCAAAACCAATGGGCATGAATCAGGTCCCTGCAAAACTGCAAACATTAATCCAAGCTTAAAAAAACCCAGGGACTAAAGATGACATACGACCATCTCTGTGCAACGATTCCTTTTAAGCAAATATTGCAGTAATACTAGCAGAAGGAAAAATTTTGTCTGCAGTATGCAAGTAATACCCAGCTAATAAGACTCCTCAGGTGATCCCTAAGATGCATGAACCTGTGCTCACTGTTGGATTTTCAAAATGCACAAAAATACTTATCTGCATATCTTATATTGCTGTCAGATCTAAGGTGCAGGCAACTGGGGATAAAAAAAGGGGACAGTGACAATCTGGACAGGAACTTGGTGTTTTGGCTTATTTAATTTGAACGCTTTATACTTAATATTATACTTGGCCCCTGGTATTTAAGGGGTTTCTCTATAGAAGACTCATATGACTGGCAGTAAATCCTACATGAAATGTATGTGTGCTATTTCCATCAATGTTACTGGATTTATAGGTGAAGTGAGAGATTCACCTTTGGTTCACAAGCCTGGCACAAAGGCCCTTTGCTTCCTGGAAGACAATGAATGTGCGAAGGAAGATCAAGGACAGGGGAGCTACCCAGGGGGACTTCTCTGCAGTCTTTCACACAGCACTCAGGAGATGTTTGCCAGCTGCAAAGAGGCTGTCATATAGGAAGATTTAGGAGCAGGCTAGGGGAAAAGACCATGGGACCCAGCAGTTCACAGATCCTGAGCACACAGCATGCACACAACAGCGGCCAACCCCAACCATGAAAAGCAGTGGTGGGAGAGCCAACCTGAAGTGTTAAATCTCTTCTAGCCCTTGGTCAGTGATCTGCTCAGTCTCATTATGCACACATTTGTCACACAGGAGTGGTGACCCTCTCTGAAAATTTCATGCTAAGGCTAGGAAAAGCAGTTAACATACTTCCTATAGTTACATGCACAAATGCCTAGAGCTTTTCCACCTAATACATACATAAATTAAACTTCAGTAACTGTGAATTTTGTTAATGGAAAAAAACATGAAGCAATAAAAGTTTTCCTAATGCTTCTGTCACATGCAGAGCAAGCACTGTTGTGAAAGCTGTGTGCTCAGGATGTGTTAATTGCCAGGTCCCAGGAGCATTCCCTTTAGCCTACTCCGCATCTTCCTATATGACAGCCTTTACTACAGTGTGATGAGAGTCACTGACCTGTATTTTGAAGGTAGATTATTGCAGTTTAAGTTTATAACATAATCATTAAGTATAAGGTCATTTCTTAATAAAATTCTGCTGTGGCTTACTACGATTCTGCACCAGTAATAAATATTTACTTACCCTTAAATTACTCTGAAAATACTTTTTATATGATTAAACCAGGTCCTTTTCACTAGAACACACAAATTTTTCACTCAAAAGATAATGAAGATGGCAATTAGAGATTTATCTGTATCCTACATCCTAAAACCTTCTTAGCTGCCATTTATTAAAAAAAAACATTTTGAACAAGCCAAAGAACACTGCAAATCCAGCCCTTTAGTGCCCTGTTTTACATCTTGGTTGGACAAACGGCATCAGGACACGGAAGCCATTAACCTCTTTTGATGAGGGTCGCTGCATTTATGACATGACAGAAGTACCAGCAGAAGGAGTCACATACACTTAATTGTATAGGCTATTTGCACGTAAAATAATCAAATGGTCAAACTAAAATAGCTTGTCAAACTCTCAAGAACTTGCATGTTAACTTGCTAGTAAGAGTTCAGAACAGTTTTTAAACTCGTAGAAGTTTAGAAAAGGCAGATAAGTAGGTAACAAAATTGTTTTTCCCATCTGAAAATGTGACACTTCATTATTATGTGACAGAATTAATTTCTCCCTTTGCTAAAAAAGGCTCCATTTTCAGAGCATACATTCAAAGACAAATTCATATAAAGGCTTCATATAGAAAATTAAACCTGCACAGCAAAATACATAATATACTACAAAGGTGGTAGTATATGGTAGGACTTACGTTGAATGTAAACACTGAGTAGTGCAGTATTCCAGCCAACTCTCTGCTAGGTTACTTTTTACTGTAAGGCTTCCTTTTTGATTTCCAAAGTCAATTCCTGCTTCTTGGCTCAGTTGATAAAATTTCAAAAGTGAGGTTCATCTCAACAAATCTATTATAGTGCCTTAGAAAACTTACTTTCTCTGTACTAATCTTTGCTTTCCATGCAGAGCAGCTACTTCATATCTGGTATTTTCAAAGGCATTTAACCTGGACCTATCTCTTGGCAAGTCTACAGATCTGAGTGAGACAACATTAAGGTAGGACTAAATACTCAAGAAATACCCAATGAGTATTTTTACCATTTCAGCACAGATCTTTTAAGACTGTTAAATATATGGAATTTCCATATGTTCCGCACACCCAGACTTCAATGACAATAAAGGGGACAAAAGACTAATTTGTCAGGGTTTAATTTACTACATGAATTTTATGCATGGCCAGTTATACTACATAAAATAACCCTAATGCCGTTCCATGCATTTTGCACTGTCAGCTTTATCAGATAAAGTCTGACAATCCAATTAAAATTTAAAAAGAACAATTACCTTTTAAAAAACAGTTCAAGTTAACAAAAGCGACAGTCTGATCATTCAGTAACAATAAGATCATATTCTAGGTAAAGACAGTCTGAGCAGCTAAGCTATGGAAAAGCCTGTTCAAACACTCAACATTTGATTGTAGTTCTTGTAATATATTCACAGTAACCTTAGCAATTCCAATTACAGCAAATATTGGTACAAACCCCAAAAGACTGATTCAGTTTTGACTTTCATTTTATTCCATTTTACAGAATAAAATGGCACACTGGGTTTTGAAAAAGAGCTAAGAAAGTACATTAAGATTTGTTTAGGTCAGAAGACAGCATCTCCCTATTACCCAGCTTTTGCAAGTAACCTGGCAAAGACTGAAGAAGTTACGATGCCCAGTTTTTCTTAACTGTATGATCTCTATGATCTTCTTTTGACTTGTTGCCCTCATACGGCTTCCCTGGATATTAGACAGGAACACTGAATACACTGAAACAACAGGAGATGTCAACAGGGGTGGACCAGTCTTGTCATTGACTTCCAAGGACTGATAAGCTGGCCATTTAAGATTCAAACATTTCAAGAAGTGAGAGATACTGTTGAGCAAAGGGCAGAGTCATGTTTGCTGTCTTATTCTCTGCATTGCAGGTATTTATTTCATTCTCCATAAAGCAGATGCCACAACTACAGAATGCATTCTGTAAAATCAAGTTCTATTTATGCTCTTGCCCACATTTAGCCTCAGTTAGAAAACATTTCCTTTTCAAAATCCTTGAGTTCTACTGTAAGCGTTTCCTAGGGAAATACTATCATATAAAACATAGTCACTTTCTGGGAAAAGAATGACAGATCCTTAATAAAACCGATGAACTCTAAAGTTTTTAGAACAAGGTCTCTATTCTAACCTGCTATACCAGCTTGCATCCAGGGGAAGACATCATGGCTGTATCTTTGTCCAAAGCAGAAGATAGAGTGTTGTGAGCTGGAATTATAAAGGAAATTCAGCAGAAAGAGGTCTGGCCATTAGGACAAGGTCAGTACAAGATAGATTTGTCTAAGACCGGGAGAGAAAGAAAACAGATGGATCCTAGAAGCATGCAAGCCACCTGAAAGTTGTTCACGTGATCTAAAGTTTGCAAGGAAATTCATGATGGCGAATTTCAAAGCAGGAGGGAAATGAGACTTGCTCAGAGTTCTGTTGAGTAGAGCCACTTAAGTACATACTTATTTAGAACAAGACATTGTAAAGTTGCGAAGTTTAAGTCAGATTTTATTCCTGCACACAGAATCCAGCTATGGCAAACCTGATGCAAGTTATTTCCACTTAAGAGTTGGGTTTTTTTCATTCAACTGATACCCATTGAAAATAGGTTTTAAGTGTGTCAGGTGAGTGAGTGTCTGATGAATTCTGACATATCTTGTGCTACGCTACTGTCCCTTATCTGAGGTAACAAAGATCATCTGAAAGCAAAGCAGAAAGGCATATCTTAAACCTCCATCTTGTACCATGCATTTGTGATGAGAAGTGAGTGCTCTTCATCCATTTCAGGGCAGAAATAACAGGTACCACAAGCCAACACTGACTTTGGCTTAAAGTAAAGTTTGCATTGAAATGGCCTAGGGAAGTTCACACAGGAGTGTACCTCCATTAGGAAACTAAGTTCTTCAACTGTCTGAAGTATCCTACCAATCTTCTAGATAAACTGGAAAACTCAAATCAAAATCCATGTCTACACAAGGTTATCTTAACAGTGCCTGCTTACATTCAGATAGCGCAACCATCCTTTGTAAAAAGTGGACTAGGAAATGAACTTTCAGCTCACATGAAGTTTTTAGCTGTTGTTTGTAATTACTTCCGGAGCTCTTGCAAAGACGTGTTGCTCTACAATGAACCAATTAATTTTAGCAGTTTTACTGCCTTACTCCTACTAAACACAGGCCAAATTTACAACCTGTAGAGGCTAATTTTTACCCCTTCATATCCACATATAGTGGCTGAAAATAAACAAAACCCATTTGCAGGATGCAAAGCCTAGGTTTCAAAGTGAGATCATGGAAAAATGCACAGAAGACAGTAGTTGGCACAATGAAATGAAGTTAATAAAGGAAAAATTAATATCAGGAAATCAGTATATTTCTTGACAGTAGATCTATTGTGCTCTGGAACATTTTCCCGAGGGAAGTGGTGGTAGCTCCATAACTTCAATAATTTAAAATTAGACTAACAAAAAAGTAGTAAATGTACAGCACTATATAGAATAATTCTATATAGGAAGGGCAATGAATTAGATGACTAATAAGTCTTTCTTGCTAATAGCTATGAATCATACAAGCACAGTTGTGGCTTGACATTGGGGTTTCTATGCATGGATGGTAATGCAGACACATGGGCTCTCACATGGTACTAGCTAGTAATTGTTGGAAGAACCAATTCTTCATATGCAGCAAACCATAAATACACGTTATTAAAGAGTCTGCCTAAACTCTATAGAGGCTTCATGTAACAATGCTTTATTTACAATCCCCTCTCCCTCAAACAATAAAAGCAATGCTGGTTTCATTATTGAATGCACACTTGTTTTGTTGGGACAGAACTTCCTCAGCTGAGAGAATATATTGGAGCTAATTTATGAACTGAGTGTTTTATGTGTAACCAGAGGTAAGAATTTTTGGTTACAGGTTACACCATGTTTTACTTGAGTTTAATTCATTCTCTATTCAAAGGCATATTTAAGACAAACATTTGATCTTTTGAGTATGAGTTAAATATTTTCACATAGGAGTTGAGGGAAAGAAACAAACACAGACTTTTTATTTGATTCTCCTGTTTTCCAGTATTTTCTCTAATACTGTTGATAGGCAAGTGTTACTTGAACTGATCTGTCCAAGCCAAACTGTTTGACCCAAGCACTTCCTTGCAGCTACGTGACATTCAGCCATTACAACAGTTGTGCCCTACCAGCGACATGCTGCTCAGAGTACAGACCAGGGGTTAAACATTGACCACTACAGCAGTACTTTGCAAATCAAAAGAGGGGAGAAGTAATAGTTTAAACTATATACAGGATGGTATCTCGGATAAATCTGAACATGACGTGGCTTAATTTTGTTGAAAAGCAAGATTGGCCAAAACTTTTTGTCAAGGACCATAGAAAGTGAAACTTACTGTGGTGTATATTTTACATTTTTATAAAATCATCACCTCCAGCTACAAATTTGCAAACAACATATCAACGAAAAAAGATAGTAATTTTCCTCAAACTGTCTAGGAATTAGGGAGAGTAGAACAGTATGTTCAAATACTTTTAAATCTTGCATTTCACCAATTTTGGAAAAAGTATGCTCATGAAAAAAAAACTTCCATTCTTCTTCAAAGATATTGTCATTGGAGCAGGCTGAGGATGGTCCATTACGCACCGTATCTTGACAGAAAGTAGCTTAACACTCAGGAGAAGAGGAGCAACAAGTGCTGCTTGTTGCACTTCGGAAACAATGTTTCCTTTGCAGGCAGGTTATTTTGTCTTTCAAGTCTCTGCCCGCAGAGTCTAAGCTTTCTATGGGATATTATTTTTCAACCACCTTGACTGGCTATATCTGAGTGTCACTGTTCAAACAACTTCATGATCAGAAAATGATACATTCAAGTCTGGTACTGAATTCAGCTAGATAGTGACACACAGACATCGATGTGGATGCAATATAGGATAAACCGCAACATTTTGGTTTTCTTTGTCACAGGAAAACACATACCAGCATATAGTAAATAAATAGTCTCTTCCTTCTTGTGTTCCCACAGCAGCACAAGCAAACTGAAATAACATGAACATCACTACTACGCCAAGGGTATTTACCTACATTTTTTTCCTTAAGACTTTGGTGGAAATCTACCTCAATGCAAATGGGGATAGTAGTTCAGCCAGGTAGGTCTGAAAAAGTAATTCACCTTGATGTGGATCTCCCATCTGGCTCTTTTTTTATATACTTTTTTTTTTTTTTTAATCAATTCATACTGCCACCAGGAAAGCAAAAGGAAAATAGAATGGCTATTGATTTGAGATTAACAGTGAACAGACACATCATTAGAGTTAGGACAGCACTGTCTTGGGACTGTATTTATGTCTCAAAAAATTTAAGTTTATTAACATTTAGAAATAAAATCCATTAGAGGACCTTCAAACCATTTTGGTCAATGGACCTAGATTCATAATTCAAACACTTCCAGTCCCTGAACACAATGACTTACATTAGGGCGCTGGCCAAAGTGGATCTGGTTCTTTCATTTAATTACAACAAAAAGTCATGGCATAGAGAATTTAGGTTTGATGCAACTACCTACCTTCAGAGATAGTCAGCTGAAGGACCATTTTTAATGTGTGTGCATAGCACAGTCAATGAAACTATAACTATTACTAATGTCTGAAAATACTTTATTTGCAGCAAAAGCTGTATGAATTGTTCCATCTTTTCCAGTTTTCAAAATACTTGCCTTCAAAACACAATTTGTGTTCTTTCTCTTTTTAACTACTGTGACTGAAGAAGGGGTAGTGTTAAAATAAAGGAAGACAGAAGGCAAAACAAAAGGGAAAATATCTGGAAAGACACAAACTGAAAAAAACAAACTCATTTCTTAATGTCCTATCCCCCCAAAGCAGGGACTGCTAAACTCTCCGAATAACCTTCATCACTGAAGAAAAACTATGGCTGACTGCCAGTAACTGCTGAAGAGAGTGTTTTGTTGTTTTCCTGCAGTACAGGGAGCTGGGGCCTTGGGACGCTGGACTGGTGACCAAATTGTTAGGGTAGTCCTGAAGGGGAAATGAGGAGGAAGGCAGGATGGGGTAGGATGGGTGAAAGGAGGGTGAAGATGAGAAGGTGTGATCATTAGAGGCTCTCACACCAGCCAGTGGAGTCCTTAAAGGCCCACCGTCAGTTGAGCGGTGGACTTCTGCTGTACACACAAGCATATCAGGACAACTTTACCCATGCAAGATGCTGAGTACCTCTATGAGATCTAAACACCCCATTAATTCCTTTGCAATAGCAGGACCTAAAGATGCCTCAGCATTTCCTAGTACTGCATCTAATGTCATTACCATGCGAAAGAAGACAAGGAAATATCACATGTATCAACAATGCTGCTTAAAAAAATCAGGCCTGCGCAAAGTGAAGAGAAAGTACAGAATGGGTGAAAATGAGTGAAATCTCAGCCTGACCTAAGTGGCATAACCCACTGACTTCAGCCAGCCACATAAGCTGGTCACAAAAGGGGCAAAAAAATTTTTCGTGATTAACACCAGAAATTGTATTACTTCTACATTATTAACCTTGCATATTTTGCTATTGTGAGCTGGAAAGCACAGGGAAACTTCTAGTGTCAGGAGCACTGGTACCTTTCTCATACTTGCATTTCTGATTTTATCTGATCATAGCTTTTTCCTACATGAACAGCTTTCAAAGTACTGATTCCAGGATCACTCAAACTCACTTCGTTTTATTGACATGAGTAATCCCATGATGTTCAGTGCAGTTACTTACATTAATAAGGACACACAACTCTTAAATGATTGTAGGATAAGGGCCTTCGGGTTGTGAATAGTCATTGGCTTCTCTGCCATTAACAGGTCATTGATAAACTGCAGTTTCCTTCACATCTGACAGAAGGCTACTAAGGTACACATATATCACTGTCATTTTTCTGTTACAACTTTTTAAAATGCAGAATCAGATTTAAAAAGCAATCAATAGCAATCCAGTTGCAAGCACCTCTAATGAAGCGCAGCGGAAACAATTTGGTATTAGATGTTCACCTAAAAGGTCTCAGAAAAATGATTTCTCAGCTCCACTTTATCTACCCCAAAAGAAGATCAAGGTGTTTATCCCAGGCTCTGAGCCAGGGAGGATACACACATGCACTGAACTCCCCCCCCGCAAGAAACTCCACTGGGTTGCATAGCACGGCTCTTTGCATAAAGTTATTGCTGCCATAGATTGTTTGTCCTACTCACATCTATTCTTTAAGTATATATTTCTACTATTCTAATTCTTATAATTAATTGTAGTTGAAAGGACAATGATAACTACCAATTCTTAAAAGTATTCCCAAAAGGAATTAAAAAAACGTTTTTAAAAATTGAAAGCCTCTGCTAGGATACCTGTCAATCTATCTGTTATATTTTTAACTCACATTTGTGAATAATGACAGATTGGTAGCAGTCATATGGGTCGAGTTTAGTGCAAACTTTTTCACACTGCTCTGACCACGCACAGCAGCTCTCCCTGTTCCCTGACTCCTAATCAATCCTCAGCAACGTCTGGAAGCCATACTAGTTTCATATTTTCTCAAATATGGAAGAATGTAATTAATTAGAAATATTCTTCCTCCTACTGTGGGAGCTAAAGATAAAGGCAGAATGAAACCCAGCACATCACTTGACTGAGCCTGTTTTCAGCTTTTTCTTTCTTGAATAAATTTTCCAAACACACTTAGAATCATAGAATTGTTTAGGTTGGAAAAGACCCGTAAGATCATCAAGTCCAACCATAAACCTAGCACTGCCAAGTCCACCACTAAACCATGTCCCCAGGTACTATGTCCACAAGGCATTTAAATACCTCCAGGGATGGCAACTCAACCACTTCCCTGGACAGCCTGTTCCAGTGCTTGACAACCCTTTTAGTGAAGAAGTTTTTCCTAATGTCCAATCTAAGCCTCCCCTGGCACAACTTGAGGCCATTTCCTCTTGTCCTATCACTTGTTACCTGGGAACAGAGACCAGCACCCACCTCACTCCAACCTCCTTTCAGGGAGTTGTAGAGAGCGATAAGGTCTCCCCTCAGCCTCCTTTCCTCCAGGCCAAACAATCCCAGTTCCCTCAGCCACTCCTCATGAGACTTACTCTCTAGACCCTTCACCAGCTTTGTTGCTCTTCTTTGGACACACTCCAGCACCTCAATGTCTTTCCTGTAGTGAGGGGCCCAAAACTGAACACAGTACTCGAGGTGCGGCCTCACCAGTGCCCAGTACAGGGGGATGATCACCTCCCTGCTCCTGCTGGCCACGCTATTTCTGATACAGGCCAAGATGCCATTGGCCTTCTTGGCCACCTGGGCACACTGCTGGCTCCTACTCAGCCGGCTGTCAACCAACACCCCCAGGTCTTTTTCCACCGGGCAGCTTTCCAGCCACTCTTCCCCAAGCCTGTAGCACTGCGTGGGGTTGTTGTGACCCAAGTGCAGGACCTGGCACTTGGCCTTGTTGAACTTCATACGATTGGCCTCGGCCCATCGATCCAGCCCGTCCAGATCTCTCTGTAGAGCCTTCCTTCCCTCAAGCAGGTCAACACTCCCACCCATCTTGGTGTCATGTGCAAACTTACGGAGGGTGCACTTGATCCTCTTGTCCAGATCATTGATAAAGATATTAAGCAGAACTGGCCCCAGTACTGAGCCCTGGGGAACACCACTTGTGACCAGCTGCCAACTGGATTTAATTCCATTTGTGACACCTCTTTTGGCCCAGCCATCCAGCCAGTTTTTTACCCACTGAAGAGTATGCCCATCCAAGCCATGAGCAGCCACTTTCTCCAGGAGAATGCTGTGGGAAACGGTGTCAAAGGCTTTACTAAAGTCTAGGTAGGCAACATCCACAGCCTTTCCCTCATCCACTAAGCGGGTCACCTTGTCCTGGAAGGAGATCAGGTTAGTCAAGCAGGACCTGCCTGTCATAAACCCATGTTGACTAGGCCCGATCACCTGGCTGTCCTGTACGTGCTGTGTCATGGCACTCAAGATGCTCTGCTCCACAACCTTCCCTGGCACCGAGGTCAGACTGACAGGCCTGTAGTTCCCTGGATCCTCGTTCCAGCCCTTCTTGTAGATGGGCATCCATTTGCTAACTTCCAGTCGACTGGGACCTCTCTGGTTAGCTAGGACTGCTGATAAATGATTGAAAGTGGCTTGGTGAACACTTCTCCAGCTCCTTCAGTACCCTTGGGTGCACTCTGTCCAGCCCCATAGACTTGCGTGTGTCTACGTGGTGTAGCAGGTCACTAACCATTTCCCCTTGGATTATAGGGACTTCATTCTGCTCCCCTTCCCTGTCTTCCAGCTGAGGGGACTGGGTACCCAGAGAACAGCTGGTCTTACTATTAAGGACTGAGGCAAAGAAGGCATTAAGTACCTCAGCCTTTTTCCTCATCCTTTGCCACTGTTTTTCCCTCCACATCCAATAAAGAATGGTGATTCTCCTTAGCCCTCCTTTTGTTGCTAATGTATTTATAGAAACATTTTTTATTGTCTTTTATGGCAGTAGCCAGATTAAGTTCTAGCTGGGCTTTGGCCCTTCCAATTTTCTCCCTGCATAACCTCACGACATCTTTGTAGTCCTCCTGAGTTGCCTGCCTTTTCTTCCAAAGGACACAAACTCTTTTTTTCCCTGAGTTCCAGGCAAAGCTCTCTGTTCAGCCAGGCCGGTCTTCTTCCCCGCTGGCTCATCTTTTGGCACATAGGGACAGCCTGCTCCTGCGCCTTTCAGATTTCCTTCTTGAAGAATGTCCAGCCTTCCTACACTCCTTTGACCTTCAGGACTGCCTCCCAAGGGACTCTGTCAACCAGGCCCCTAAACAGGCCAAAGTCTGCCCTTCAGAAGTCCAAGGTTCTGCTGACCTTACTTCTCAAAGAATCAAAAACTCTATCATTTCATGATCACTATGCCCAAGACATCCTCCAACCATCACATCACCCACAAGTCCTTCTGTGTTTGCAAACAACATGTCCAGCAGGGTGCCTTCCCTAGTTGGCTCACTCACCAACTGTGTCAGGAAGTTATCTTCCACACACTCCAGGAACCTCCTACACTGCTGCTTCTTCTCTGTGTTGTATTTCTAGCAGACATCTGGTAAGTTGAAGTCCCCCATGAGAAAAAGGGCTAGCGATTGTGAGACTCCTCCCAGCTGCTTATAGAATATTTTGTCTGCCTCTTCATCCTAGTTGGGTGGTCTGTACCAGACTCCCACCATGATATCTGCCTTGTTGGCCTTCCCCCTGATTCCTACCCATAAACACTCAACCCTATCATCACTATCATTAAGCTCTAGACAATCAAAACACTCCCTAACATACAGGCTACTTATATCATAATTCGCTGCAATGCAAACCATCCTATTCACAACACAACTGACAAGGAAGATTTAGCAGTGATTTTCACTTGCCTTCTAAAATATAATTACTACTTTTTGGGTTTAGATGCTTGTAAGCATCCAATGATCCTTGAAAACCAATGTGATTCCCATTTTCAGATACACAAACTAGAAGAAGAGGAAGGAATAAAATCATGCAATAATTTCCTCAAAAGTATGAAAAATACCAATACGCATATGCTGATGTAAATTGGCTCATATCTCCTACACCCCAACTGAAAATCCGTTATCTTTACTCATAAAGTAGATGCGTGCACTTGACTTTCACTTCTTAGAATCAATTAATTCAGATTAAGGGATACTGCTACATATGCAACTCTAACCCAAACTGCTATTCCCAACTGGCAAAAATTACTTTATTAAGCCCTAGACTTCAAATAGGTCTGTGGTATAGCAATACTGAAATGCTCCAGATGAGCTACTTGTTTGGCACCTGATCTAATTCCAGATAAAAAATGTGCTTGATACGAACTTTATTTTCAAACCAAAATGGAGAATATCAACACAGATCACCCTGAAATCATAGTACTGGCTCAAAAATTATGTTTTTCAATGTTTATGTTTTTTAAAATATGTCTTATTTCCAAGGTTTTCTGTAATACTATAAAAGATAACATTGTTTTAGTTGAAAATCTTGTACCATCTAGAAGCTGTATGTTAAAAAAAAGTCCAGTATTCTGAGGGTTGGTAGTGTTGCAATGGGGCCTGAAAACTCCATCTCCCTTGTAGAGAAGCCAGCAAGAGACTAAAGCCTGAAGTTTCTGAATTCATACCCCCAATTCACCACTAAAACTTTCACAGAAACTGTTTATTTACATGGCAGCAATACAACGAAGGGCCATTTTACCCCAGCTGGTCTTCCTAGACCCTGAAAAGCCCCAGAATCACTCCCAAACCACATCTCAGCAGGCTGGGAACTGATAACAGCACTGCCATGGAGCCCCTTTACTTGATTTTAAGGTCAAAGGCTTTTGGATCTGGCCAGTCGAGAGAACAGAGTCTTCACCACCAACTCATATGCCTCCGGCACCAGGAACACCAAGTGAGGTGTGTGGTTGCTCTCTCATTCTGAACATTCCTCTGAGGTGATAGTCTAGGAGCAAGAGCCACTGAATGTCCTTCTTCAAAGCACAAAAAGCAGTATGTTTTCTTACAGTTGACACTGACAATGAAAAGGGGAACACAGCCATGCACAGAAGCAGCCCAACTGCTTGGCAATGCTGTGTTGGAATCAGGATCACCGTTCTTCTTACAGCTTAAGACCAGCAACAGCATCTGGGTTCACAGAAACCATAAGATGATAGGAATGACTGTAAGTAACAAAGGCTTGCTAAAGCCTGCAAACACAACAAATGAGTTTTGTCAAAAACCAAACACGTTTCTGAATGTGCAGTAGCAGACTGAGCAACTCTGAGAAGCATCTGTCAGGTCAAGCATCCACAAGAAGAACCGTGGAAAGGCAACTGTCAGAAAGGTTCACGTACCTCCCATTCAGAAAGATGAGTAGCTTGTAGCAGTGGGAGAGTGGGAGCAATCAAACGGCAAGCTCTTACCCTGGCTGTACTGCAAGACAGCACAGGGCTTAAAAAGACAGCAGCACTCATGAATCAGTTTCCAAATGAGAAGTGCCAGGATTCTTATGAAAACACTTATTTTTAATACATGGGCTTGCACTGGCCCAGAAGACAGAACAGTAGCAAACCAGAAAAGCAAAATACAAAGGAGAAAAAAGAATGACAGATCTCAATTCAAAAAGAAAAATCCATTAAATCTAGATTTAATGAAAACACTGACAACTCACACTCATGTGACAAATCTTTCAAATTTATTTTGCAGATCAGTCAGGAGCAGAAGAAATGCCATTCCCAAAAATGATCTTTAGAATGAAAACAAAATCTCAGTTGTAGTAAACTGACAGTTAAAAGCAAAAGCCAAAATGAAATCAGCTGCCCTTCCACATATTTTGTAGCCATCAGAAGCTTTCAATATATTTATCAGTCTTTTCTTCTTCAGCTGAAATTTTGCTTTTCAGCTTTCTTTAATCCTAGCTTTCTACATGCCCCTTCTTGGATCTTAATTGCTCTCATCCCACTTTCAGCTCACATTTTGTGTTGCCCTGGAAGAAACATTGTTTGCTTAACAAGAAGAGCCACAAAAGGATTTTTAGCCTATTCTAAAACAACATTGCACTATTTCTACCTTTTTTTCATTAATTGCCTTTACAAAGGTCATTAAAAATATATATACAATGTCCTACGTCAAAGGAAAGCTAGTCCATCAAAGAAAATGCTAATAGGCATATAGCCAGAATATTAAGATTGCAGAAATTACCACGTTCTCTATGGTTTACATTTCTTTGCATGCACTCACTCATTCAGCATGATTCTTTGCTGCAGCTTCATGACTTAAAGGTAAATTCAGTGCTACAACAATTACTGGGGGTTGGGAGATTTCATCACACAGGACATGACGCCATGGAAAGGATGTGGGTGGGTCACGTCACACATGGGGCAGGGAACAGATTTTTTCTGGGACTGCCTGCATAGGCTCCTCAGTTAGAAGGTGGGTGCCAGGTTTGAAAGCCTGTCAGAGACCATCAGCTCCAGGGAGTACTAATGAGATGTTCTTGGCATCTGGGGGAGGTCTGTAACTCATTCTGCCTTGCAGAAAGGTTCAGCAGCTGTGGTGTGGGTAGGGTCATTAGTAATGCTGCATTCATGACTCATTTGTGGGTTATTCCCTTAAATACACACACAGAAACAGGAATTTTTGTTTCTCTGGGCTCCAAGTTGGTCAGGACCTTCAACATAAATGTGTGTATCAGTCTGCAAGAAAATTTATCATCTGACCTTAACATGTTTCTTCCACATTGAGAAAAAGTACTGGTTCCATAGTTACCTACTTGTAGGAACAGGGAATGCATCTCAGAAGAAGAAAAGCCTTCACAACAAGGATATTTCCCAGTTACAACCCGTGCAAACAAAGAAGAGAAGCTCAGAAGAGAGCTGGTCAGCAGAACAAAACCGAACTGAACAGGGAGTTTTAGCAGGGAAGTGCTTTAACTTGAGCTGAAAACTGAAATCTTCCATCAGCAAAATCCAAATGAAATGCTTCATCAAAAGCCAAGTTTAATTCACACAGAAAAAAAGTATCACTTTCAAAGCAGACTGAGTGTTTTTGTTTTGGGATAAGCTACATGTCTCTGGGCTGCTGGAGTACCTCACTGGACTTCTAAGTTGGGTGCCTTGTAGACTGGACTATGGGGCTGCTTTTGGACAAAGTATCATCTCAGCAGTAAATACAACCTCCCCACTGGCACAGAAGCTGCATAGTGGTGACAGACCATGAAAGATGTATCTCTGGGCTGGACAGCCTGACTTACTGGGAGACATGAGGGAAGGGATGAAGTGCTGCAGTAGCTCAGGAAGAGAAAATTAGAATTCAGACTGAGGTGAAAGGAAAACAATGAATTTGGAAATGTCAAAATGTTTCATTTCAATCATTAATTTTTAAATGAAATGTTATGAAGTTTCTGAATGGGAATTTTCAGTTTCAGCTACAGTTTTTTGTTGATCAGTTGTTCCCACAGAAAACAAATACTTTTTGCAAAACATTACACAGCACTGAAAATTAATTTTTTCATTTTTTTCAGTCATGCCAATTTTCTGCTTTTTTAATCAAATTCTATATAAGCTATGCTAGAATAGAGAAGCACAATGAAGTCCATCTTCATGTTCAAAGATATGACAGAGTAAATAGAAATTGGACTGGTCAGTTCTGATGCTTCTTACACTTAAAAAGCAATGTGTTTATTTCACTATCAACATTACATGCCTAAAATTCACTAGTACTGAATATAAAAGCATGTCTTCTTAAAACAGGGAAAAATTCCCTGGTTTATTCTCTGTGAAACTCCACAAAAGTAAGAGATGCAAGTCAGGACTGAATTCAAATCCATATGTTCTTAGACTCATAAGTGTCACTGTTAATTGTCTAAAATATGAATAGTACCTCAAAAATATAACTCTATTTCTGATCTTTTTCAAAGATAAGACATGGCAAATTGTTGGTTTTTTCCTACCCTGACAATGTGGGTTTGGGTCTTTAAAGCTCTGTGTTTTGTATGTTTGAGTTTTTCTTCCTCTCTTTTCATAACAGCTGCTTTTTTCTTTGCCTTGCTTTTGAGAACAGGCTATGCAATTTTTAGAAAATAAGCACTGCAAATGAATCATCAAATGATAGTAGTTAAGCTCCAGCCATTGTGGATGCTCCTACTAAGGGGGAGCACAAGGGTTTACTCAGGCACTCATACTGTATGGGTGGGTGACATTTGGAATGGGCTTTACATACTCAGGAGGTGCCTCTTCTACAGTTACTGCACATTAAGAGAGTTGTGCGGATGAGTGCAAAGGACAGGTGAGCATAGCTCATCGAGTTCATATACTTTTGGTCAACACAAGCTCCTGCAGAGCAATCAAAACCAAAATAACTAGAGGGGAAGGATACCGCCATCTGGAAAAGGCCCAGTGAAGTTACACGCTGCCTCCTCAGGAGCCTTGCAGGGGTGTGAACAGCAAGGTCACCGTTGCTTTAGCTAGGATTGCATGAAAGTAACGGATTCCTTTCAACCCCGCTATATCTTCTCATGGAAAGGGGATTGTAGAGACTTTCTGCAGCCACAAACCTCCCCTTGTATATTTTACAACCAAATCCCGTATCTGGATTTAGCTCAGCATAAGCTAACATAATCTTAAAGTCCTGGTGTATGCAGCAAAGCAAAAAAATCTTATTATAGCAGTAAAATCATGGCTGAGGCAAATATATTCAGCATCTCCACTTTCAGACATTTGTAACCTTCTGAAAAATACTGTCCTTTGGTCTAAGGATTTCACGTCTTGTCAGTCCAAAAGACTACTTAAAAACAAACAAGTAAAAATGTTTGCCAGTTATTTTTGATAATCTGAAATGCTCAGATAGGAAAATAAACTAGGAAATAAGTGTACAAAACACGGAAGGTCATAACTTGTTATCATTCAGCCTTGAGAAGCCTTCCCTCTGCAACAAGGGACTAACTTGGCACTTGGATCATGCTAAACCACCTGTGATTGCCCACAGAGATTGCCATGGCAAGTCAGCTCTGGTATCAGCTCTGAAAGTTTTCATGATGTCATTTTTTCCTACTTATGTTGAAGAAGTTACAAAGGAGGTGTATTGACAAAAAGACAAGCACAGATCTAAATCTGACAAAACCAAATCATTACTTTTAGCAGTGGCCAGTGTTAATCAGGGATGCAGTAGTTAAATACCAAAGGAGAAAAATTCATTTCACTGGTAAATAAAATAATGGATGGACTCCCACCTGTTTGGGATTTGAAGCCCTGCAGTGAGAAATGGGCTGACTTACTACTACTCCAATTACAAGTGGGAAACGTGTTTATCCTCAGTCAGCTCACTGAGAAGAAAAGAACAATTCTTGATGTTCAAAATAATCCCTCTTACCGAAACAAGTCACTTTGGGATTAATGCAGACATGGACTCCATGCCATTTGAAAGGGCCTCTGACCATTGCAATCCATGTTCTTAGGACTTTGACCTTCTCTTCGTTGTGTTTTTGTGATACACTGTATAAATAATTCAAAAAAGGCTCCAGGATGCTGATTCCATATCTTTTTTTTTTTTCTTTTCTGTGTTATCATTGTCTCCACTACCCCGATATGCTAAGAAATCCAGTCACCCCACCTTTGCAGACATGCATGTATGTATATATTCAGGCATTTATTTCCCTTCTCTGATGCATGTGCAGTGTGATCCTGCCCCAGCGCATGTGCTGGGTGCTTCACCTTCAATAGCTTCTTAGGGAACACACTCAGAGTCAGAGCAGATCCTCTCAGAAGTGAGTTCAGTGGAGCTATGCGAATTTGTGGAGCTGAGAATCTACTGCCCAGATTGTGTGTTACATATTCCTTTCGTATGAGAAGGCACAGGTTAGCTGTACTGCCTTCCATTTTGCTGTAAAGCCTTCTGTAATGGGGTAGTTTTTTGCTGCATTTTTTGATAATTGTTCCATGTATTTTCTTTTTAAAAGGGAGATTTAAAAATAGAGTATTAAAAAAAATAATGGTAACAGTACAGTTACAAGTTACTAATGCTGCAGTTTTAGAAGCAACTGCTGTAGGTGCTTCTGCTGAGAATATATGCCAAATAGAAAAACACAATAGTTAAGAAGCTAGTTAATACAGATGCACAGACAGCATGGAGCAGAGCCTTATATATCAAAATCCAGCTAAACACCTTAATATATAATGACATTGATGATTCACAAATAGTATGAAAGTGGGTGCTACCACTTTCAAAAACAAAGTCACATTAAACACTCAGTTACTGCAAGGTAGAGGAGGATTAGCTTATTTAAAAATAAAAAAAAAGGAAAAAATGAATAAACTGTGAAAAATAAGCTGTGAAAAAAATAGTAAAAGCCCTCTCAAAGTCTGAGCTTCCAGCCTCACTGCTCACGAAACATATGCTAACAAATGTTTTGATACTCAAGGACTGTGTATGTGTGCATGCTGGAGCTTCAATTTAAACGCGTTAACAACATTTAATAACATTTCATAAATTATGTTCCAATCGCTGGTATGTTCCACCAAAACACAAGCAGAAGTACAAGGTAAAGCATAAAGAGCAAAAATATTCTTAATGAATTTTTAACCCCTTGTTAACAAAAGATTGATTAGACTTGGCCAAGCAGACAGCAAGAGGCCCAGGAAGTTTCACTGCTGTGAGGCTGCCAAAGACAAGGAAGTAATAAGAGAAATGCCTCTTCTTTTGGTCTGGGGCTTTGTGAACAAAGCAATAAATTGTTCTTAATTACTGCATTTCAAGACTACCAGAAAAATGTAGATTGGCCCAGTATCTTATAGTCCTCAAGTGAAAATAGATGCATGAAGAGCCAACTACAACATGCAAGCTTTGCTGTCATTTCAGTGGAAAGAAGTTGATAAAAAGAAAAGCAAGGAAAGGAAAAATACCACCAAGAAAAACCAAACACCCTTTTCCCCACCTCCCAAAATCCTGTCAGAGCCATCCAACTGGATGCCAGTAATTTTGGGTAACCGGATCTGACGAAACAAGTTTGTCTGTCTGTAGCTTAGCAAAGATAAGCGTGTTGGTATCAACAAACTGGGATGTAAATAGTAATACCAATGGGATGACCATCACTTTTTTCTCTCTGTTAGGCAGGGCCAGAGAGTCCTCTGAAAAAAACAGCATCAAATTCCAGTGCCCTGGACTTGGTTGGTTTCAGAACAGCTAACTCAGGAGTGCAAAAATCAGGTCCTATATCCCCACTCTCCTCCTTTGCATTCTGAACGAGGCAGTGTGCCACAGGACCCACTGCGCCAGTCAACACTTACACCTTTCAAGTATCACTGCTTGAGAAAAAGTGAAGTGTTTTGGGCAAATAAAACAGGAGGAAACCGACAGCCCACCTGCTTATGTCAAAGGAACGATACACCCACATCCTGCCCTCTGTGATAAATCTGCATTTCCCCACCTGGCCAAAGGGGCAGCCACCCGCACGGTGCTGACTACCTGCCTGCACACCACGGCTCCGCGGTTTCAATCTGCAGTACCATAGTGCATGAAATTAAAGCTTCTGGTCAGCTCCAGATAACCGTGACCATCTAGTAGATTTGGCAGCAGTTTTCAGCTCTCCTTCCATTGTGTAATTTCAAGGTCTTGCAAAACACATGTCAGTGTATGTAAGGGAAATTTGGGTTTCAAGGTCAAATCTTCTCAACAGCTGAGTAGTAAGATGAGATTGACTCATAGGCATAAAGTCTGCCGTGAAAGACAACTTCGTTTTTAAACATTTTTCCTCAGTTTTGAGCAGCAAATGGCATAGGGATATGGGACTAAGGTTTCAGCTAGTGTTGCATTATTTCTGTTTCTTTTTTTCTTCCCAAACTCCCATATTTTCCTAAGCCACGTCTTTAATTGGGTGTTCAGACTAATGTAAGAGATGTATTAAAAATATATAAACAGTAGGATCATCAAACAGAGTATATGCAAAATGGTACATTTCAGAAATATTCCGTGCTAAAATTTCAACTGCTAAATGTGTTTTGGTAGGCAAAGAAGATCTGCAGCTTTTTTAAACACAAGGAAATCCAAAGGATTACATCAAATCATGTTACAGACACTGACAGATACAGGCTTTCAAGCAAAACAGCTGTCGTTAAAGCTCCTGTGACTGCTTAGAATACATTGCTACAGTCTCCTAAAAAACAAAACCATGGGGAAAAAAAGAGTACCTTTAATCTATACTTTAGCTTCAGAACAGAGATGCAGCTCCATGTTTCTTCCTTTTCCTACAAATAAACAAAAGCAATATGAACCATTTCTATGCCTGTGGTGATCAGCAAGGGCCAAAAAGCCACAATATGGCCTCCTGCAAGTATACCTCTCTTAGCAGTGACCGCAATCTCAGATATACTTTCCTTGGACTGCACTTACTGCTATGTGTCCATATTCATTTTATTTAACATTAAGGTCTTCCAGATACAACATAACTTCCTACCTTCCAAATATTCGCACTACTTGAAATGAAGACTGTGAGCACTGGGTAAGAAGCCTGAAACAGCATCCGGTATCAATACAGCTGCTAAAATGCTGTTGTGTCATTCCTTTCCTCAGGCGCTCATACAAGCTGTCCCTGCACATCTCCTAGGGCAACAGCAGCCTGCCACAGCCACCAAGGTTTGTGTTGTTCTGTGTGACAACTAGTGCAAATTATTTACTGAGATAATTTGCATGCTCATATGCCACCCATGGTCAATGTGCAGCAGTGGCTGAGAGAAGACAGAGCCGCTTAAATCCAAGTGCCACTGGCAGAAGGGGAGAGGAGATGCTTGGTCTTGTAGAGGAGAGCACACACAAGAGCAGCTCCATGCTGGGGAGGGAGGGAGGC
Organism: Haliaeetus leucocephalus; assembly: GCF_000737465.1. Classification (NCBI taxonomy): domain Eukaryota; kingdom Metazoa; phylum Chordata; class Aves; order Accipitriformes; family Accipitridae; genus Haliaeetus; species Haliaeetus leucocephalus. The sequence goes on along the minus strand of NW_010972864.1, from coordinate 6,206,939 downwards.
CAGCACGCGGGCTGGGCTGACTGTTCTATGGGATGAAAAGCTGAAAAGACAAGAAACAGTTGGGTCCAGGACACACATAGACATGACTGAAGGTCACAGAGAACTACCTAGAAGGAAGTGTCACCTCTAAACCAGCCTTTTTGCTGAAGTTTTGATTACCCTCATGGCCTGAAGGTCACCAACTTTGATCCAATGTTCATGCCATTATATGGCACAGGAAGGAGGACACAGCTAATGATTTTTCTAAACCTCAGCTCTCAAAAGCATCGTTCAGGCCTAGTGTAATCTATCCCTATGTTAGAATAACAGGGTTGCCAACTTGCATAGTTCCCAATTTTATTTATGGCATAATATTTGCACAGAAATACAGACAAATACATATTAATGCCTTTAAAAGTAGCTTTCACAGGAAATGCAAGACAGATCTAGCTGTACACGTCTTAAACCTTCCCTGTTCATATCCTGCCCAGAGAATCAGAGTCATTTATTGGGAAGAGTGTGCCTTTTCTCTCTGCCCCCCCAAGGTCAGTATCCTCAAAGCCTTTCTTCTAGTCCTTCCATCTGGCTACTTGGTGAACTCCAGAGGCATTTGCATTGATGGCGCAGGACTTAGCACTAGATCTGTCATATATGGTTAAGCTGCTGCTGGGCTAAGCTCCCTTTTTTATCCTGAGTGGTATTTTCTCTTTGAACTTTAGGAATTTATACGGTGTTTTATCCTTTCAAGTATCTCTACAAATTCTTCATAGGATCTACAGCATAGGCAGCGCCTTTTTATGACAGAAAGACACAGTAGGTTTCCATGCTTTGCAGTCACTGTAATATAGCCCGCTGCTTCACTAAGCCCACTAACATTACATTAATTATTTGGAACAGAGCTTATGGTAAAGAAGTCGTGGTCGTTTGTTCTGATAGTCAAGCACACCATCAAAAGTCTGACTGCCTACAACAAATCAAGAGTTTTATAATGCCCTACTACACGCTTTCATGTGTTGAAAGAAAAAAAAAATTAAAGCCACAAATTGTGCAGGAATAATTATCTTTCTGCTAGCTTGTTTTTAAAAGTAAGATAGGTAACATTTAAGCATAAATGCAAATAGCAATGACAATATGGGGCTCCTAGCATATCAGAAATGTAGCATTCCCTGTGGAAATATAGAAGAGCATTGCAATGGGACAAATGAAATATACCCTTCAGCAAAACACGAAGGTATTCTACCTATTCTTTTACCTAAGAAGGATGACTGGCTAATCCTTGGTGCAGAGAAATGTACTAAATAGGTGCATTTTAAGTTACTAATCTTGTACAACAGTTATTGTGTATCTTTTCTGTGCAAAAAAAGTTTCATGCAGTTGTCTATAACAATTTCTGTCTTAATATGACTAGATTAAATAGGGGTCAGGAAGGAAAAATTAGCCAAGTGTCTCTTAGGGTAGACTGATACAGTGTTCACAAACACTGATTGCTTTTAAATCTTCTGTGTCTGTCTAGAGAAACAGGGACTACAAAAGTAATACCTCTAATATTACAGTATTTGACAGTATGTATCACCTTTCTCTGCAGAAGGTTATACAGAGCACGGCCTGATGCTGTTCAACTTCCAATGTGCCTGTCTGCAGGCTTAAAACATACTGCGACTTACTTCCCTCTTTTCAGTGGCAGGACTTAACTGAGGACAAATATATTCCAACCTCAGCAGACTCAGTAATAAAAAGGAAATCAGTGTCCTGTCCGTTGGCATAAACAGATACAGCTTGACCCTGCTACTGCTAACATTGGTCTTCACCCCGTAAAGATCATCTCATGTGAGTTCCTCACATAAGTAGTCCCATAAGGTCAAATGAGACCCTTTTCCCAAAGAAGCCTGTGCAAAAGGAGTCCTGCTTTGTCATATTAAGAGACAAGGAGCTTAGCTGGAGCACGTACTAATTTTCATTAGCACAGTACAGTCCTTCTCATCTGATGCTCTGGATGTTTTTTTCTCTTTTCCTTGCTCTCCTTCTTTTCTCCTGGTTTCAGTTCTTTTTTTCTTTCTTCTTTCTTTCTACCCTTCCCTTTTGCATTGTTTTCATTCTCCCTTTGCGTACCATTTTTCTCCATCCCACTTTCCCCTTTTAACAACCCTCCTCCTCCATCCTGTTTTCTTTCCCTTTGCCCTCTCCCAGTCCTTTGGAGGACTGCACCTGTGTTTTTCTAATAGTCCTGCCAGAAGCAGCTGAATGCAGATGATAAGAAAACTGATAAAAACCACTCAAAACTTAAGGGCTATGTTCCCCCTAGCCTGCACAAAGGGGAATGGTAGATGTGGGCTATGGAAACAGGGATTAAGTGAGTCAAAACTTGCAGAATTCCCACACAGGGGATTTGAATTTCTGTAGTTCCCATTAACTAGTGCACACAACCATTAAAGTGCTTGTTCTGGTTATTATTTAAGAAGGGAAAAAATGAGCAGGGTCACATGATAAACACATCTGAAAGACTAAAAGAAGAATAAAAAGTTAATGAAAGCGTGTGCACGTCAGACATTATACTCAGACCAAAACACATCCTTCCATTTGACATTCGGAATGCACCAGAAATACCGTTATCATTTCCATAATGAGAGCAAATACTTGCTTCTGAAACCTACAGGAGTTTTTCATCATCTTTTGAAATCTGGGTCCTAAGAAATTACCTCATTATTCCCCCTCTTCAAAACAGTCCTTTCATCGTACTCATTTTGGATGCCTAGCCAGGTAGGTCAGCCCCCACCAAAAGCCTGGTCCCATCCTTTAAGTCAAAACACACTCTCTAGGCCTTCTGGCACATTTAACATGCTGGCTTGCAAAATTTCTCTGTGCACTGTGTGCACTTAGAAGCCAGCGACCGCGGTACTTGATTTGGGAGTCACACAGACAGCTGCCATATCTTCAGGTAAAGCGTAAAGGGATTACATTAGATCTGGTAAATATAATTTATTTCCAGGATTTGAGAAAAGATTTTTCTTATCCCAATAATTCCTGCTAATCTTAACTTAAGGATCCTAGAGACACAAAGCTGAATCTCTGCTTTTCTACTGAGGGTACCCAGAGCTCATTACAGATTTTTCCAAAAATCATAGATCCCTGGTTTACCCTATCAGGTAAAGGAAAACTGTGTCCACAGACCTTCCAGAATTTTAAGAAGAGCCCGAGGCAATTTCCAGGTGGGTATGCGATGCTATTCATCCTGCAATCTACTAGTACTCTCTCCTAGTAAGGAGAGCTGGACCTTCAATGAAGATACCTGTGTGCCCTGAGACAGCAAGGCCAGGCAATTCTCCAGCACCATATTGATAAAATTAGGGAAATGGGCTCAAAGAAAACAGGCTTCTGCAATCAAATCCATCTGTAGACAAGTTCAAGTCACCTAGCTTTTCTATGTTCCTTCTGTAGAGATGCAACTAATGTTGGGTCTTCAAAAGACTTACGAGTGTTTAATTATCAATTATCATATGGCCTGCATGCATGTTACCTGACTGCCATCCATGGAAGGGGTTTAGCATTTACTCACTAGCTAACTACACACAAAGATTTTGGAAGCTAGGACCCATAGAGAAAGTTTTGTTATGTTCTGTACTGGTAACTGATTTCCATGCAACTCTTGCTCAGTGAAGTATTTCATACTTCAAAACATAATTCAAAACAAAAAGCGTGGCATGCACAGATTTGCACTGATCTCAAGCTGTACTAGTAAATGTGTTGGTAGAATATGTGCTGGTAGCAAGCTTCAAGCGGTTTGTAAGGGTATTCACTGCAGTAAAGTGTCATTTTCCACATTCCCAGTTGTAGTAACAAGAGTGCCTGGATTCAAAAGACTAAATAGCCCCCTTTGTTTATTATATAATCTGCAAAAATGCAAGCAGAGAGCAACAAGGAAAGAACAGATCCTTCCTCTGAGCGCTCTGACATGCCCCCTCCCCAAAAGAAGTCTCTCTTCAGGCTCATCACTTTAGTACTCAGCCTTTTGCTTTGGCAACTTTTTTCAAATTGCAAAGATCCCTATTTATTATACCCATACATACAATTATCTACATCTACACGTATGTATATGCTTTGCTGGCTGCCCACATTCAGGCCCATCTGTTAGGCTGGCACTCTGCCCACCAAGAAGTTGGTCGGTCCATTTCACTAAAGCATAACTGTCAAGCCGTGATGGGCTTTGGTGGGCAGCCAAGAGCCCTTCTTTCTCCAGGGAGGCAAGCCTCCCAGCGCAACTCAAGTTTGTGTTGCACACCACATGACCACGCTCATTGACAGGCATGCCAAAGCAAAGAAGATTTCAAAGAGGAAAGAAAAGAGGAAAGCTGACTGGTACTTCAGCCTGTGATCAAGACCTACTTTGTGGCAGTGATTACCGTGGACAATGCTTCTGTGGCTAAGCACAGGCCAAACCATCATTTAACTTTAACTCTGGCACCAACCAAGTACAACAGCACAATTGTGAGAAAACTCAATAGATGTAAATAGCCACTACACAGGGCTATTCTGCAAGGCATAAGGGCATATACAAATGGCCTGCAAAAGGCAGCTCCTTTCACTCATGCACAGACTTGGTGAGGAACTGTATTTGCCCACGAACCAGGGTGAAGATCAGAACAACACGCATCAGGTCATCAATTCAGCTCAGATCCTTCCAGAAAGATTGTCCCACCATGTTGCTCACACTGTTCTCTCTTACATTTCTGATTAAAGCTGATCTTTCCTCTTCTCCTTGCACTGTTTCACCTTCATCACTTGAAGACAGAGGTGGGTTGTGGTTTACTTTTGGGTTTTAATCTTTTAATGGTAATAGTCACATTCCAGAAAACATTGTGTCATCTTCTACTTTTCTTTTTCTCCAGTCCCCTGTGGACCCAGCCACTAGGAGGCTGCTTTGGGACCACGCATGTGGCTCTTCCTCCTGCATGGAGCCAGCTCACCCATCCTGCCTGGTGTCAAGCGTGGTGCAAACATAGTCCCACCTTCCTGCACAAACCAAGATGAACAGTTCAACACGGTCTCACTGTTCAACGGATCCATTCACCCATAAGAATGACAAGCAAATTTTGGCACTAAATCAGCAGCTCCTCTCTTCCCCTGGAAAGCCAAAGGGCAAAAATATATCAGGCTTTTATTTAAACTAACGTGGTCAAACTTCATTGTGGAGGAGTTTTACCAGTTAAACAGGCTTCAGCTCACTCCTGCCCTGTGAGGAGTCTGTGACCAGGAATAAGTTCCGGCTGAACTTTTGAAAAGCCGTTGATAACACTGAAAGATTTCCGTTCCCCTGTTAATTTTCATCATGTCAGAAAAATCTTACGTTATGATTCTTACATCACAAAACAGTTTATAGAAGTCGCTGTCACATCACATTTTAATTGCTGTTACCTCTTTAGACAACAAAGCCCAGGCAGAGCCTGTCAGCACTAAGAGAAAAGAAAATGAAGTATGCTTCTGAAGTCTGAATTTCATTTTAAGCAAAATAAGCAGAGGCATCCAGACCACTACATGAGGAAATTCCACATGAATCTTCTACTTCATTTTTGTAGCTCTCCACCCCTGGCTCTTCTGACATCTCTTCTAGCTAAGAAGATTAAAAAAGTCCAAATCATTTGAGATACTGCATTGCTTCTTGGCATCAATCTGGTAGAGGATTTAACTGAAAAGAGCCTTTATTTTTGTACTTTGTACATTATAGGATGGAATTCTGTTAAGTTGTAATCTCTTTTGAACAATTATAAAAATCTCTGTATTTCCCTTTACAGGCTATTCTGGCTACACAGAGCATCCTTATACAAATGCAGCCTCTGCACAATAAAAGATACAGGATTTCCCTCTGGGTCCTTGTGGCATACACACAGGTATGTGAACTGTCAGTGGTACTTCTCATATGATCAGCATAAATGTAGTGGATACAGGAGGAGACGATGACATCACACAGTTAATGGCAAAGTTTTGAATAGCACACAGGAACAACATAAAATAATTATATTCCCTAGCAGGAGTTGTAGCTATGCCGTGGATAGGTAGTACTGTTGCAATCCCTTTTCTCTTCACTGTGAGGAAGAAAATATACCAGGGCTGGATTTATGTCATTCTAAATGAGAGAAGGATTTAGCCCATACATTTCAGTCCTGGCTATCTTAAAGTAGTGGGGCAAAACCCTGGCTCTGCTGAAGTCAACAGCAAAATGCTATTGATTTCCAGGGGGCATGATAGCACCTTGAGACTTCATGATGTTCCGATTCTACACTAACTAAACCCAAACAAGAGGTATTTGGAAGCTTTTCTTAGATCTCTATCTCTCTAGAGTTGAGATGGGTTTCTCTGGAGATTTCCAGTTCTGGTATCACTTTCTTCATCAGCGCAACTAGTCTCACATTTTTTGATCTCCACGTCAGGACACAAAGGCCACAGAAGTTTCCAAGTTTGTGCAAGTGGCTTTGCATTTCATCTCAGTTGCTGAGACTACTAAACCCTCTGCTCCCTGCGTTGATTTCTGCACATGTGACATTCTAGATATCTATAAAGCTAGAGAGTACAATAGGTATATCTGATATCTTAAATAAAGCATTTACACTTTAATTGGAATCAGTATGATTTAGATCTAAATTGGCACATCTTTCCTGCATGTTTTCCGATATGTCTTTATTGCAACAGTTTCCCAACTTAAGGCTACGTGAGAAGACAGAAGCTTTTTTTGCAAGACCATTAACCCCCCCCCCCCCACACACCCCAAAACCAGTGCTAACATCTGTGGTGATCACAAAATGGTGACTGGATACGTTCATGAGATGTAAAAATATACAGATCAATAATGTTCTGCTACAAATTTCAAATAAAAACCTCATGCATTTTTTTCCAAACACAGTCTCCCTAGTAGCTTTTGTAATGAAGTAGGAGAGACAGCCATTGCATTACACTCTTCCAGGCTATTCCGATTGCCCCCCTACACATTTGGCCCCCCAGCACCCCTCCATGTTTTCAGCAAAAGTGTCATTCTTGTGCTGTTTGTGTAAGTGGACAGAATTTCGAGCATCTGCTCCCAAATTATTATAAACCAAGGAACTTTCATGCTCCGTTAGCTTGAGAAGATGGTGTTATTAATGATCACTATTCAAGGAAGTTCAGCCTAAGTGTCTAAGTGAAGACATCTCTGATGTAAGGCTTTGTTTTGTTTCTGAAAACAGCTGAGTGAGCCATCTTCATTCTCACTGTTTAACATATTTCTGAGGCTACCACCTCTGAGAAATTTCAATTATTTTCCTCAGCTTAGCAGTAACATCAGCTTCCTCTGGAATCAGAAACAACACTGTCATTCCACAGCAACTCTCATAAAAGTCATTTGGCGTAGACAAATATTGGGGCCTGTGAAGATGCAAAGCTGCTTTTACAATTCTACTCATTATCCAGTTTCAGAAGTCTGAAAAAGCTGGTACAGATCTACAACGCAGAAAGTGAAAATGTAAGCATATTACTACTGGATTTGAAACAATGCAAGAAATGAACGTTTGCTCGGCAAGTTAATACGCTGTGATTTCCCACGTGATCCTAACCAACAGCCTTTCATTTCAATAGAAGCAGGACCAACTCTGCAAAGAAAAGGCATCCCAGAGTCAGAGGACTGATTATGTGAGTTTTCTGCCTGCTAGTTACTTGCCTAGGTGCACAATGAGTGCAATGCACCCCGTGGGTGAATACCACATAATACCAAATTTAAAGATAAGAGGTCTGACTCATCACTCCATTGCACCAGTTTTGTGCCTACGGGGCTCCATGTTCTTCCATGGTGACTCAGTCCCAAGACTCCCCTCTCTCCAGGAAAAACATGACAAGTCATGCAGTACATGTCAGACTTACCCATCAACTATAACCCTCATTTGCACGGCAAAACTAATTGGAATGTAACATTCCATACCACTTAGATTTTGCTGTTATGCCTAGAGATAGGAACATATATAATTAATGTAAAGAGCAGCAGTTTAAAACACAGTCATTAGAATTAACCCTGTGACACCTGGCAACACACTTAAGGAGCCCTGTTTAAGAATAAACAGTTCTTGACAAACGTTAACAGTGTGAATATGTGCAAGCTAAGATCAACAGCACAGAATTAAGGAGAAGGAGATTAGTCACTGGAACAAAAAGTTTCTCCAGAATAGTTCTCATTCCAGGACTGCTGCCTTCACTTTCCTAACCCAAAGCTGCCGAAAGAGAAGAAAGAAACTTTTTGGACAACTGTAAGATAGGCATTGACTATTCCTTCTCAAAGGACACGCTGTGTTTATGACAGCTATTTTTGGCTTTCAGCTATATAAATATAAAACACCATGAGGCCGATTTTCTTCTCACAGTTTCATGTCAGTACATATTCATTGATTTCAGTGCAATTACATCTGATTTGCCTGGCATGGAAGTTAGACAGATCAGTGCTGACCCTCATAGGCAATTCTGAATAGACTTACACTGGGCAAAATGGATAGGAGGAGATAATCTATTCTACAGTCTCTGACAGCATACAACTGTAGAAATCAAGGAAATCATTAATAAAGGACTAAATCTTCAAAAGCCAAACAACAACAACAAAAAAATCCATCCTTCACCTTCCTCTAAACCTTAATAGATTGCCATCCAGCAGCTTACCATAATGCACTTTGCAGGGTTTTTTTTCTGGTTTTTCATTGTTGGATCAGTAGGTTACCCTGGCACGCAGAGATCACAACCACACATTTGTTTTCAGGGTTGGGTCCTGAGGTACTTCCCAGAGAGAGCTGAATCTGCTGTGGTTGAGCCTGCACAGTTTCACCATCCTGGGCATCAGTGCACACAACCAGTAACACACCGAAAACTGCTTGTGGAAATGATTACACACCATTGAGGAGCCACATATACTGAGTATTACATGCATTAATTATCCACCCGCCTGCGATCACAGTGTGCACACATATATAATTTTGTATTAGTACTACCATTGCAAGACTACAGCACCTCATTCTGATTACAGTTATATCTCAGGGAGAGGTCAAGTCAGGAGCTGATATTTTATGTGTGACTTTTTATAGGAAGGAAAGATTTATTTTTAGGCATGCAGTTCTTTGAATTTTAACTTTGTCTTGTGATAAAGAAAAAAAAAATCCACATAAAACCACAAAGACATCTAGTGCATTAAATACCGACTTTGAATAAATACAGGAATTTGACTGGTGACTGCAACAGGAGGGTGAAACCCAAAAATGTGTCAGTAGGATCGCTCTCTTTTGAGGAGCAATATAAAGACATGAACTTAAAATAGACATGGCATTGGCTTTTATCTCTCATGCTCACTTACCCTTTGACAATCAGAAACCAGCATGCCTTAAAAATCTAGCACTCGCTGCTCTCTAGTTGCCATCATTTTATTAGCGAATACATGTCCAGTTGTGTGCGCGTTCATAGGTGTGAAAGACAACCTGACGTTCGGGTAAAAGTTATGGAAACAGCTCCATAGCTGTGATAGGGTTAAACCACAGAATCTGTGCCTTTACCCCCCATTGTTATTAAACTACTTCTATAGCCCAACAACAAGGGGAAGAGCAGAGGTACAGTGTTCAGAAGTGAACACTAAGTTACAAAACTTTGAATGTGACACAATATATTGAATGTCTACAAGCACCAAGTTTGCAATACTGCTTCTTCCTTGGGGAACCTCTCATTTTGACATCTTCTGGGTTACCAGTTACTGTCGAGGATTATCAGACAACATTGATTTCCACCAACGTTTAAAGTACTACCTAAAACATCGCCCATCCTGGGAAGCGGATCCCGTGAATCAGTACCAGATTCAGCTGACCGCCGCAGTCGCCAGCAACATTTAATTTTAGGTGGTAGCCACTCTTCAGCACGGGAGCGTAGTACAAGCTAGTTTGGCTGCGATGACTAAGATTTGCACCGCCAATTACCAAACTTTGCCAACGACTCGGCGAACGCGCAGGTAAAGGCGGCGCTGCTGCGTTACGGGGCGCCGTCCTTTCGTCCCTTTTCCCTCGGCCGGCTGCAAGACGTGACAGCAGCCGAGCAGGGACAGCCGGGAACCCACCGAGTCCCCTTCTTTGTGCCGAAGGACCCATGGACCTGCTGCACGGAGCGGCTGGGTGGGTCGCTGGGAGATAGCCCGCCCCGTCACACGCCTGTGCACGCTCACCCACACCTGCCAGGACACGGAGCGCCTCAGGAACCCGCCCTGAGGACAAGCGGCAGCGCGGTACGACCCCACCGGGGGCGGCCACGGCGGG
>NW_010972864.1:6112411-6195992 GCF_000737465.1 Haliaeetus leucocephalus | reverse complement strand
GGGGCGCGGCGGGGGCGCTCGGGCTGGGAGAAGGCGTCCTAAAGGCGGGCGGTGGTCCGGCCAGCCGCGTTCCGTACGCGCGGGAAGCCCCCCCCGCCGCGGCCGGTCCTCGCCAGCCCGGCGCCTAAGCGGCGGGGCGCAGAGGTGACCGCAACTTTCGCACCGCCACATCGGGCGCGGTGACGTATTGGGGAAAGAACACTGTTACTTACGCCCCCGTTAAAGCCTTTCCTCGGGGGTTGGATTCTGCGGGCGTGAGGGGCCGTGTACGTGCCGGGCTGTAAGGCGGCTCGGTGCTGAAGAGCAGAGGTGAGCGGGGGCGGGGGGGGAGCCTTCCGTGCGCAGGAGGTAGCCCGGCTATAGAAAGGGACGAGCAACAAAAGCTTCTGCTGATCCTGCGGCTCCCAAATCAGCACGTTTAGGTCTGGTGAAGGAATTGAATTGTCTCTAGTGCCAAAGTTCTGTGACCCGCTTTTTTCCCAGCTCTGGTCAGGTAAACCGTGGGGATTAACCACGTAGGCTTAACGCGCAGGTACCCGAGAAGAAAATTCAGCACGTTTCGGAGAAGCAGCCTCGTGCTTTGTTTCATCCATCACGTATTACCTGAAAATAAGGAGACCCTTTTTTTGCATTGGAAATGCAATGCACAGTCTTTCAAACGACACAGTTTGGAAGTTGGGTGGGTGTTTTTCTCTTCAGCTTTCGTGAATTTTCCCATCCACTTATGAAAACAACTAACAGTATGTGTAACCGTTCAGCCACAATACTTAACCTTGAGCTAGGATAACACTTAAGGGTCCGGATCCTGCTCATCACATGGTGTCAGGAGGGCTCAAGGCTTTTGGGGTGCTGCTGCATCGGTCCTGTGTCGTGACTGATGCTTTGACTAATCTGAAAACAACGTGAGGAGACCCCAGCTTTGACTGGGGAAAAGAAGCAGAAGAGTGAAAAGGGGGGAGGTTTGATCATGCTGGAGGCTCAAGTGTGCCTTGTTAGATAGCTAGGGCATTACACCATCCAACTGCACGCAAGTATTTTCGAATCTAATAATCCTCATCTAAAAAGCAGTCTGAGGGCTTGAGCACAGGAGAAAGGCATTGCACAGACAAGGCTGGATTCTCGCACCGCTGCCCTGTTACACCACTTTGCAGTTACTGGCCTCCTTGCCCTGCTGAAGCAGCGGGAAACAGAGGTGAGAAAGAGGATGAGAATGCAATTCAGGCATAGTAGATACCACAGAGAGTGGCCTGATGGTACCCTCTGGCTTGGTAAGATGGACCAGAAATGTGGGAGGGATGGAGCACGTAAGAGGTGACAAAACACCTGAAGTAAGGTGTGAGGTTGTGGGGGACAGGGAGGTTGAAATGGGAGCTTGAAATTAGGTGAGGTGGGTGATGGGAAGCCCGCAGGGAAGTCTGTGTGTCTGCAGACTATACCAGTTATGCAAGTTGATTATGATCACCAGAGTATAGTAGAAAAACATGGGGGAAAGGCAGCGTCACAGAGGATGAAATGTGTGAGCATGCAACAAGGGGTTCTGTCACTGCAATGATGAAGTAAGGGAAGATTGCGTTTAAAGAGGGACGTTTAAGTGACAGTAACAGTACTGAAAGGGAAGAGTAACATAAAGGAGATCAGACCACAGCAGAACCTGTCCTTAAAATCTGTTTCCAGCTTGCAAGGGGATATGCCAAGAGATGATGCTAAGTAGGGATCCAGTTAGGACGTTAATGGGGCTGAGGATGTTCATAGCTCTCTGGGCTGCTAACAGGGACGGCTGCTATAAATTACAGCTTCTGAGGCTTTGACGGGGAGTGTTGCTTCCTTTCTTGACATTATGGCCTAAATTCATCACTGTTTTAACACAGCACTAAATTATTTGCACTTGTAGGCAGTTTCGACATGATAAACCCTAATCTTTTATTCTCTAGAACATGCCCTTCCAAGGCTAAGTGGCCAAGGGACTCCCCAGTCTGTGGGTCACAGACCTGGCTGTGATGGTCTTTGCATGGCAGGAGAGGTAATGTTTTCAAGGGGGACTGAGACCAGAGTTGGCAGGCTGCTTTTCAACAAACTGTTGTCACATAGAAGGCAGAATTCCCATAGAAAAGTGCTTTGATTCCTGCCAGAGCACCACAGGAACAGGACGTCAGGGCTTTATGCTGCTCTAGGTGTTGTTAGCAGTCTTGGGACAGACAAGGGTGCCCACCTGCCAGAGCTGCTGCCACATCAGGAAGGTTATTTTGTTCAGGGTGCACCGTACATCAGCGTATTCTAAGTGAAGTTTTCCTCAAATGTCCAGTTTGCAGGAAAACAATGTGTGTGTTGGGTTTGCTTGAAATGGATGAAAACTAAATGAAAACCAAACCAACAGTGGAAGCCTCTGCTAAGTGAAAATCCTGCTTTTCAGCGAGTCTCATGGAGATGCTGATGGTACGAATTCAAGTGCAGAATTGCAGAATTGTTACAGGGCAGTCTGAGTGTTGTCTGTGACTGTGAGATTTATTTCAGACATCTGTAGCTTGCAGGAGGGGCACTGGCCTGTGTCTACCAGAGCAGGCTTCTTTCTGCAATCAAAGACCTGAAAACTCTTGTCCCCTCATTAATTCTTGTACCTGCAAAGCAACACGCTCCATTGGCTGATCCTTTATACATATCTTGGGGAGCAGTTCCTCCAGAAGCTGCCTCTTCATGCCCCTGTATGTAGGTGCATTTGGATTATCTCACAAGATAGAAAATACTCTGAAGTCTGTTAGCTTCACCTGGGCTTGTCATCAACACTACTCAAGTGCAAACATTAATCAAATTAAAGGTTCATTCCAGCCAGGCATAAGGTCAAGCTCCTAATTACAAGGCTGGAGAATGAGAATGATGGGGAGTCATTTAAACTTAAAATGTAATTCTAGGGCAAACTTAACAACAGTTTCTTCCTTAGCTGCCCTGTTATCTTTTACCTTGAGTTTTTAAGATGTCTCATCCATAAAAAAACAGGAGTCTAATTTGCACCTATACTGTGTGGGTTGGCTTGTTCCCTTCCAGCACAAGGGAAGTGTCTCAGGTGTGGTCACCTGCGGTTTTGTTTGAAGTTCAAGGTAGTTCCTGCACTCCTGACCCTTCTTTCTGTCGCACCTTCTAAGCAAGCTGTCCTAGCGCACATTGACCAGCTCTTCTTTCCAGCCAGCAGTTGACAAACCCTTTACTGGCTTTCCTATACTTTACATTTAATAACATTAAAAACTATGAGCTCTGTAACAGTCCTCTCAAGTTTTCCATGCATAGCCGATTTCCACTTGGGTAACATAAATGGCTCTCTAACGATGAAGATGACAGACACGATAATGAGACATTTTGACCAAGCAGCCCTACCAGCATTTGGTGTCAGCTTCTGGGGTTCCTAATTTGACATCCCCGCCGTTGCTGAAGAATGAGAGAAGATCGCGCCTCCTAAGAGAGTGTGAGGAGAGCAGGAATCACACTAGACAGTGCTGATCTTGATGTCACCGTTAACAAAACTAATCTTTCCCTAGTTCATCTATCACTGTGCCAACTAGGCATCGTTTTGTATGATTAAGTGCCTGTGAAATCAAATAATAAACTGAATTTGTTCCATTTGGGTACATTATCCAAACTGGACTTCTGGGTACATGATCATTACTATGATCTTTAACTTGTTGGAAATGCCAGAATACAGATGATAGTAAAAATACTGACACTGTATGTTAGTGGTTTCCTTGACTCACTACAGGACAGAGGATAAAGTCCATACTTCACTCTGGAAAAATGCAGCACTTAACACTGAGATGTCACAGAAAGAAACAGGATTTCTGCTATACAGACATAAAAGATTTTAGTGCGTAGTGTGCTGGCAGAGAACTACAAAAGACTTAGTACACTGTGTTATTGTAATTTTTTCATTAATAATTTTATTTATTCGCTCCTCAGAAGAAGGAAACGGTGTCAACTGTTTAGCACCAGATTAGATGTGTAACTCTGGGCTTTCTTAACGACCTGGAAGTTAGAATTGTGATTAAGTCTGTTACTAAATTAGTACCTTTGTGGTAGCTGCCTGAGTTTTATTCAGAATATGGTAGCAGTCCCAGAGAGGTCACCCTATACCAGAAATACATTGCAACAGACGTTTATTTCCTCGCAAAATGAGGGGACTCTTCACATCTAACACTTCTAAAGCACCTTCTGAGAGTATTGCTTACTCTGCTCCAAGAGTTTAAAACCTTTTTAGCAGTGAGTGTTACTAGCCATTACTCGTAACTGGTGAAACCAGGAGACATCTGCCTTCCCTTGGTTTCATCCTGCCATTGTGTGACTGCTTCTCAGCCGAGCTCCAGTGGCCTCCCACCCTCTCCGTACAAGTCCAGCCTGTCTACCAGAGAAAATAATGGGCTTGAAGGGAATGTGAGAGGAGCACAACTGTTTTAGAGAGAAAGATGGACAAATGCATACCGCGGGAGGCTGCGATGAAGCAGAGTGATTTTTCACCAAATTATATTCTTTCAAACAATTGGATTTGGGGTTGTCTGAGGATGAAACTGTAAAGGTCACCAGTTAAACCAGTAAAAGATTTAATTCCCTTTTAGTTTTTATCTTCAATAAATAATACACTCTAGTAGTGGCAGTCATCTTTTGAGAGAGCGAAAACATTGTGCTAAATAGTTATTGTCAGCCAACGTATGCAAGTTTATGACTCTTATTTGCATTAATGTAGTGTATGGTGTATTACTGTGCTGTTGTGCTCTACATCTTGCAAATGCAAAAGCTTTAACTGTCGTGGTTTAACCCCAGCCAGCAACCAAGCACCACGCAGCTGCTCGCTCACTCCCCCCCACCCAGTGGGATGGGGGAGAGAATTGAAAAAAAAAAAGGTGAAACTCATGGGTCGAGATAAGAACAGTTGAATAGGACAGAAAGGAAGAAAATAATAATGATAGTAATAACAATACTAAAATGACATAATAATAAAAGAATTGGAATACACAAAACAAGTGAATCACAATGCCATTGCTTGCCACTTGCTGACCAATGTCCAGTTAGTTCCCAAGCAGCGATCTGCACCCTCAGCCCCACTCCCCCCAGTTTATATACTGGGCATGACGTCACACGGTATGGAATATCCCTTTGGCCACTTTGGGTCAGCTGTCCTGGCTGTGTCACCTCCCAACTCCTTGTGCCCCTCCAGCCTTCTTGCTGGCTGGGGATGAGAAGCTGAAAAATCCTTGACTTTTAGTCTAAACACTACTTAGCAACAACTGAAAGCATCAGTGTGTTATCAACATTCTTCTCATACTGAACTCAAAACATAACACTATAGCAGCTACTAGAAAGAAAATTAACTCTATCCCAGCCAAAACCACGACACAATATATGCAAGTTTATGACTGTTATTTGTATTAATGTAGTGTATGGTGTATTACTGTGCTGTTGTGCTCTACATCTTGCAAATGCAAGAGCTTTAACTTTAAAGAGTTTGGAAGCTGGATATTGTAATGATACTTTAGAGCAGTATAGGGCTTTACAGAGACTTTAATTCATTAGCACATTGCTGCTGTCTGTACCAAACAGCTAGATAGCATGCAGCATTTTAAAATGGAAAGTGAAGTTAAATGTGTATCACCAAGACCTCTACACATACTGAGGGAAGTCCATGGTCCATCTGTGGAGATGATGTGATGCTGGTACAAGAATGTGGGATGGGGATTTGGCATCCCACTTTCACTTCTTAACCCAGCCTGAGCTGAGCGTTGCCCTTGGCACAGCCCTTTCCTTTCTGTTCCTCCACCTGCACAAGGAAAGGGTGGGGTCCCTTCTAAGTGCTTTAAGATCTGCATAGGAAAAATGGGAGCTATCCTTATGGTAACTAGGTGTATCCATATCCACCATCTAAAATAGGTACAAGGAAAGTTCTGTATGGGAGCAGACACTTGAAACAATAGTGGCCCGCACTTCAAACATGGGCATGTGCAGGACGTGAATATGAAGCTGTATGATCTTGAGAGGATAACGTGTCCATGAATTAATCTACTGTTGGCGCTAAAGAAGCCAAAGCTGCTTTGTCAGTTGTGTACACACTACACTGCGTGACAGGGAGCTACTGTGTGACTGCACAGCCTCCCTTCTGTCCTTGTGACCGCAATGAGCCCTGGCACCATAGAAATAACCGACTGCACTGCCAGGTTCACCTTGTAAAGTAAACAACACTGGGATCACACAAAAGCAACTGTATAGAAAGGGATACAGGGACAAAGGGTGCCTGAATAGGAAGGATGCAGAAAGGCGCAAAATGAGTCACAAGGGACAAATTGTAATGACAAGTTTGAAAGGATGTTAGAAATGGGGAAGGCTGAAGGAAGGCCTGCTGCTTAGCAGGGAATGAGAAGAAAAGCAGGTGACACCAAGATTGACATGTTCAGTGGTTTTTAGTCACAAACAAGGTGCTGGTATGGAGAAACTTAGCATGTTTCATTTTAACAGGTGTGTAGAAAAGTCCAAAATCAAGGACAGAATACATTTTAAACATTTAAGAAATGTAGATACATTGAAATCAGCCAGGCCTGGTGAGCCCTACACTGGCAAATTTAAAGCACTGGAGCGGTCTTAGAAGCGCTAACAATAATCTTGGACAGCTGCTAGAAGAAAAATCCCAATGGATAAACATAGTACCTGTCATTAAAAAGGAGAAAATGAAGAAAATAGGGACTTTCAGGGGAGTCAGGCTAGGACTGTCACTGAGAAACATTTTAAAACAAATAGAATTGTTCCTAAACTTATAGAATACAGTCGGGCAACAGACCTTTGAAGAACAAATCCTGTTAAATGGATCTAATCTCTTCTTTAGGACAAACAGCGTGGTGCCATAGGCACCTACCCCTATTGCTGCTGGTGACGTGGTGTCTCTGGGAGGCATGCAGGAGGTGCCTTGCTTTCCCCTTCTGTTACAGAAACCTTGTACCCACAAAACACTTCATGTCTGCAGGAGTCCATCCCTTTCTGTGGGTACTGGATTTACTGGGCAAGTGCTACAAAGATCCTGCATACAGGTGAATCCCTCCCTACCCTCTGACTGTGTCTGTGGGAAAAGGTGGTCAGCTGAAGCCCTGCTGCTGTGTTGTTAGAGTGAGGTAATTTGCTGCCTGCGTAGGTAAGGCAGGTGCCTGGCAGTTGGGCATGGGCTACATGAACTAACTTGGAGGATACAGTCCATAAGCTGCGTACATTGGGCATCCCTGACCTAGCTGGTATATGGTAAGCATCAGATGCGAGTAAGGCTTTTTAAAAGCATTTGATGTAGTCCCACATGATGTTGTTACATGCTGAACTAAAAAAAAGTGAGGCCAGGCTAAAATCACTCTGCAGTCTGGTAGGTGCACAAGTGGTTGAAATACCACTTGTCCGGAGTAATTATCAATGATTCACTGTCAAAACAGGGGAACGTTGTAAGTGAGGTCCAACAAGAGTCTGTCTGGGATCAATTTTACTCAATGCTTTCATTAATGACTTGGACCAGAGTAATGATTTGTATAGAGAGTAAAATTTGTGGATGACGTCAAGATGGAAGGGTTTGTGAGTACTTTGGTGAACAGGATTAGAATTTAAAATAATCTTGCTATGCTGGTGAAATGCTCTGAAATCAATAAGATCAAATTCAATAAAGAATGCAAAAGACTCCTCTTAGGGGGGAGAAGTCAAATGCAGAGGTGCAAAGTGGAGAATAGCTGGCTAGGCTATTCTGGTACTGGAGGCAAGGCTCTGGGTCCTACAGTCAGTCATGAAGGATGAGTCAACAGTATAATGGTGCTGAAAACACATTCACACCCGCAATGACTTTACTGCCCCATAAGCTGAACAAATGTATTTCTGGTGAATATAAGGGTAATTACTCTGCGCTACTCAGTACTAATTACTAGGGTTGTGTGCTCAGTTTGGAATACTATAAGAAAATAATAAAGCAAGAATGAGTAGAGAAGAGGAAAATGAGTGATGAAATCTATTTAATTTAGAAAAAAAGGAAACTGAGTGATGACCTGGTAGCATCCTTCACCTGTGTAAAAGACTTGCAGGGAAAATCAAGTCTTCTCTATGCCAACAAAAAGTAAGGTGAGAATTGATTTGCAGGAAGAGGTATTTATGTTAGAACATAATTTTCTCAGTATATCTCAGCATTTGAAGAGGTTTCTTAAAGAATTCCCATCATCAAAGTTTTAGCAGACAGACAAACTTCTTTCAGGAAGTACACAGAGTTGATTCTTTCTCAAAGGGGATAGGAGCTTTATGTTTCTTCCAACCTCATGTATCCATGATTTTTGTCTGACAGCTTAAATCACAAGAGATAACAATGTTCTTAATAATCTAATTCTGCACTTCAGTATTAAAGTGTGTAGTCAATACCAGTCAGTTAATTCTGAGCTCTTCCAAGATAGTGGTGTACAGAACCAAAAAGCTAATATACCATAATAATTTGTTATGGCACAGTTTCTTCTACTAAAGGGCTCAGTCCTAAGAATCTTCACAAATGCTTTTGTACAATTATGTTACCTTTACTCAGGAAAAAAAAAAGCTACTGAGGTCTGTATAAAATTGAAGGATTGGGCTTCTTTATGTATTACTGGTGTGCACAGTGCAAAAACATTTATCAGTCTGGTGATATATGTCATTGGCTTTTTTTCACTAGTATTTGTGGACTGAGTCCATGTAAAACTAAATCTTGATCCAATTCCATGTGTGAAAAGAAATACTACAAACACTTGCTTTTGCACTTGTGTAATTCATGCTGGCTGCTGCCTTGCAGAACAGCACCGTGCCGACTGCGTGCGAGAAGGGCAGGCTGGGTGGGCAGCTCACCCCGGTCTGCACAGCTCTGCTGGGTACAGCACTCGCTCAGGTTGCAGCAGAGGATCTGGCCTGCAGCATCTCTAGAGTACTGTTTTGCAGCTCTGGTAATAGCATCATGAAAGAACACAATTTATTTTTGCCATGTACACTCTGTTCTAGCATTTTACCTCCTTCCTTTCTATTCCCAGAATCCTTGACTTTAGGGTAGAAGCTGTCCTGGTTTCAGCTGGGATAGAGTTAATTGTATTCCTAGCAGCTGATATAGTGCTATGTTTTTTACTTCAGTATGAGAAGAATGTTGATAACACACTGATGTTTTCAGTTGTTGCTAAGTAGTGTTTAGACTAAAGTCAAGGATTTTTCAGCTTCTGATGCCCAGCCAGCAAGAAGGCTGGAGGGGCGCAAAAAGTTGGGAGGGGACACAGCCAGGGAAAAACTGACCAAAACTGGCCAAAGGGATATTCCATACCATGTGATGTCATGCCCAGTACATAAACTGGGGGGAGTGGGGGTGGGAGGATTGCTGCTGAGGAACTAACTGGACATCGGTCTGCAGGTGGTAAGCAATTGCATTGTTGTTGTTATTATTATTATTTTCTTCCTTTCTTTACTTATTAAACTGTCTTTATCTCAACCCATGAGTTTTACTTTTTTTCTGATTCTCTCCCCCATCCCACTGGGTGCAGGGGAAGTGAGCGAGCAGCTGCGTGGTGCTTAGTTGCTGGCTGGAGTTAAACCACGACAAAGAAATGCTGTAATATCAAGCAAGCTGCAATGAGATGCTGCTTATTCATTCACTGTTTTTCTGTTACCAGCTGTTTGGTTTTGGAGACCACGTAAGTGTACCAAGAGACATTTGAGGTGTCTGGAGACCTCTGCAGAGATTTGAGATTTCCAGTCGATTATGCAGAGTACTGGGCTAGGGAGAAGTCCAGAGGACCTGCACTGTTGGGTCAATATGAAGCCGTGTTCTTACCCTAAGTTTAATTTTTACCCTTTCTTCTCTCCTGAGGAAGTTTCAGATGGGAAAGAGCTGGGAAGTTTCCCTGAGGATAAGTATAGGGAAAGAGAAAGGCTTTAATTTAGGAACAGAAACTGAGAGCTGCAAAATCAATTCTCCTTTGAGGTAGTCTGGGCCATGGCTGGGTGCCTGGCTGAAGCGTCACTCTAGGGTTAGGGGTTTAGGTTCTAGGTTCAGGTATAGAAAAGCACAGAGCTACCTACCGCTGTGGGGGGAGCTAGGCAGGGGCTGTGACAGTTAGGATTAGAGTTTGGGTTAGGGTAAGAGAAGAAGAGGAGGAGCAGACTGATAGTTGAGGTGGGGCCAGCAGGCAGCTACCAAAGGAAGCTGAGGGCTGCAAAAAGAGTTCTCTGCTGAGGAATGTATTGTCTGGGGCACAGCTAATCCTAACCCTAGAGTGCTCTGGGAGGGCTGGGGCTGGCCTTCAGGAGAGGATGAACCCAGCTTCTTGGGACAAAGCTGACTGGGAAGAAGTAGTAATATCAGGGTGGCTGGAAAGGGCGCAGAGCTCGGGCTTGAGTTTCTCCTAGCCTCATAGAGTGGGGGTTGAGGTTGGGGCAAGGTGGCCACAGGGGCTCTGCGAAGGAGGAGCAACCAGTCCCTTCTGAGCAGAAGCCTGCCATTCGCTCCACAGGTTACTCAAAGTCCTGCAGAAGCCTGGGCTCTGCCCCCGCACCCTTTCTCTAACCTTGACAACAGAGGCTGGCAGAGAGAGCTGTGCGGACATGAGCGAAAAGGACAGACAAGATGCTGGCCCTTTTGGAGCTCAGATCTCATCTTAGCTTCTTCTTCTTATGTCTCTTCTTGTATCCCCACAGCAAACCTCCACCCCCAACCCATTCCGGAGCCTGGAGGTGGTACCTTGGGGCTGCCTTCAACCCTGCCTCTGCCTCTTCAGTCTTCTGCTTCCCTGCCTTCAGCCTGACCTTCTTGCTTCCTGTAGTCTGCAAAGTCAAGTCTGGCTAAGTGCAGGTGGTAAGTGCTGCTGTAGATCTACTTATCTAATCTTCTGACTAACCCTTAGGTCTATTACAATCAGATAGTATTTAAGAGAAACATTACCTCAACTTCGACTCTGAAACTGTAAAAGAAAGAGAACAGCAGTAAGGCATCAGAGTCTAGTATCAACATCTATTTGGCTTTGGAGAGGAGTTGGCTCGGTGACTGAACAAAGTGGATTTAATTTTATGAAGAGATTGCTTTTGATAGAGACACAGAACTGTTCACCAGGGGAAAGACTGGTGTTGTGGTTTAAGCTGGCAGGCAGCTAAACACCACACAGCCACTTACTCACCCCCCCACACTTCCTGCAGTGAGATGGGGGAGAGAATCAGAAAAAAAAAATGTAAAATTCGTGGGTTGAGATAAAGACAGTTTAATAGGACAGAAAAGGAAAGGAAAATAATAGCAACAACAATAGAATATACAAAATGTGATGCACAATGCAATTGCTCACCACCCATAAAATGATGCCCAGCCAGTTCCCAAGCAGCAGCCCATGGCCAGCTTTCCCCCACTGCTTTTCTTTCCATACTGAGCATGACATCGCATGGTCTGGAATATCCCTTTGGTCAGTTGGGGTCACTGTCTTGGCTGTGTCCCCTCCCAACTTCTTGTGCCCCTGAGCCTACTCACTGGTGGGTGGTCTGAGAAGCAGAAAAGGCCTTGACTGAGTGTAAACACTGCTTAGCAACAACTAAAACATCAGTGTGTTATCCTAAATCCCAAACACAGCACTATACCAGCTACCAGAAAGAAAATTAACTCTATCCCAGCTGGAACCAGGACAACTGGATAGTTTTATCTGCTCTGAGACGTGGTTAGAGTATTCCCCATCCAATGCTAGTGCCAGGTATGCGGTACAGGGAGGTAGTGGAAAGAAGGCTCTATTTTCTCTAACAAATTGCATTAAGATTACAACAGTACAGGGTCAACGGCACAGGGATACATTCAATATCTCGCAAAGTTAAGGTCAGCTGAAGTGCACAGCATTTTATATTTCCTCTTGTGAAAACAGAGACAGAAACAGAAAAATGGAGCTCCAGGGGCTAGGTATCATTAATGTCTGGCTGCAGAAGCAACAAGCACAGAGGTTAACACCTAATCACACAGGAGCTGGTTACTGTTACTACTACCCAATGAGTATCTCCCCCTGGCCTCTACAGCTTTGGCTGAGAGCAGCGATCCCAGCCTCTCCTGTTTTATGCTGTGTGACACCGAGTGCACACCTACTTGGCTACAGAAGAGAACCATCTTTGGGCTCATCTCAAAGAGCAACTTTTTCATGGATAATACTGTTGACTTTAGTAGTAACACTCAGACAAGTAGAGACTCCATTATCTGGCTGTACATGGAAGAAAAGTAATAGGATTGCTTCACCTCCCTGATTTATGGAGGAAATGGGAAAGCCCTGATTTATTAAAACAAAACAAGTATTTCTCCAAAATAAAGAATCCTAGAACTTCACTCAGCCAAGCATTTCTCAAGCTACAAGAAGACAAAGAAGTAGGAAGAGACTATGAATCAAATAAATAATTTCTTAGATCTCTTCTGTAGCTGTATCCATGCCTTCCATCTGCAAGACCCTCTTTCCTGTTCAGCTATTCAGTTTGTGGAACAGAAACATTTGGAAAGCTGACTAAATTGAAGAATGTTTGACTTCTGTTTAAAAATGCGTATAATATCCTTATGTCTTGAATTACCCAGTGACTAGGTTGAATACTTAATATATAGTGCATTTCTTTTGTTGAACTCTGTATCAGTCCAGTGACAAATTATGGTGAATATCATTCTTTTTCTTTCATTCTGTGGGGGAGAATTTTCCCCAAAGGCAGATTTTGGTCAAATTATAATTTAGGCCAGAAAGCTGTGTAACATTCAACTGCCAATCATAGACTACTTTTCTGAGAATTGAACTGAAATGACAAAGTACAAAATAAAGTACAAAATAATAATTACACTTTAAGGAATTAGTGACAACAAATCAAATAGGATACTTGATAGCAGGGGAGCAGGATGAGAAGGAAATGCACAAAATGTTTCTTCCTTGATAGCAGCACTTTAACCTTTTCATATCTTCTGACAGGCAGAGAAGATCTAAGACTGATACGAGAAGAGAGGCCTGTGTGTACTCTTCTCACACTCTCCCCTTTGTATTTTTTACAGGTCAACATGTCTAATTCCATTACTTTTTTTTTTCTTTTCCTTTCAAATGATATTTTTCTCCTCAGTGAAATCACACCTGAAATTTTGGACTTTCACTATCACCCAGTGAACCAACCCCCCTTGAAATGTTGCACCTTGAAGCTCTTCATTTACTGCCAACTCTCAATACTCCCTTGCTAGATTACCCAATTTTCCACATCCTGTGTTCCAAGACCCCTCTATTCTTTCTTTGCTATTCTTGTGGAGTTCATTAGTGGAAAAGTAGGGATAAATATACACGACTAGATTGCATCCAGAGCCAGCTTCTCTCTAGAATGACAATAGCCATGTTTATGCAGTGCTGCGGCCAAGCCAACAAACTTTGCTAGAATCTAGCTGCATCTCCTGCAGCCACTTAAGTGTTCGTGCCTTGCACTGCTGGCTGCTGTGGGGCTCATCGGCTCTGCTGGAGGCCTGTGCAAGGATGGTTATCCTTGTTCTAGAGCTGAGCTGGCTTCATTCATTTGCCCTGCTATGGAAGGTAATACGTTACTTTAGAAAAAGGAGGAATCGGGGAGATGTTGCCTAGACAGCTGAGCTGGACCTGCTGTAGTGAGGGTTAGATTTGGAAGCAGCAGTATTGTCTCTAGTGTTATCAGCCAAAGACATAGGGGTTGGATTCTTCCATTTTCTGGAGTTTCCTAACCCCACAGTACCTGGGTGATGAAGAGTTGGCAGCATATGTGTAGATGTCAGAGATTTATGTGTAGCATCAATAGTGTCTAGATTGTTAAAGGTCTTACACTGGGGCATCTGTGCTGCTGAGATGATATCATCTGGGTGTTTGTGTAGCAGTGAGATCACTTACAGGAAAATCTTCCCTGGACTTGTCATAACACCTGTCCTGGCCACATAATGGTGTTAAAAGCAGGCCTCAAAGTACAATCAGCAAATGTCAACAGAAAACTCGGGAAATAGCAACAGTAGAAAGAAAAAACACATATACATGAAAAATTATCCACCAACCTGTGCATATTTCTAAGACAATAATAAATGCATTTAATTTCAGCCCTCAGGTGTTCACAGGACACTAAATTAGAACTATAGTTATTCTGTGCATTGTTTACAGTGGAGAGAAGTAAAGAGAGAACCCCATTTAGTAGTAAGGGAACAAGTAGCTGTGAGTAAACTGTGCTGACATCCTTCCAGCTGGATCGGGGTTCATTTTCCTAATCAGTTTTTGGGACAGATTAAACAGGTGAGGCCGTGCTGTATGGGGACTACTGCCTCTTGTGTGGAGAAGACACCATGGACATTTTAGACGGTGCAACAGGAGAAAGATATCTTCAGATATTAATACAACATGTATTCCCAATCTCCAGATATGTTGGTTCCCCAAGCCATCAGTTCAAACACGACTGGTAAGAAGTTTTGTAGCAACGCTGTGATGTCTGGTGTGTCAGCTAGAAAACAATGTCACCAATGAGATATCTGCTGTTACCAGTCCCAGTGATGATGTGAAAGTAAAACCCATTTTTTTTAGCTAATGTTTAAACCTGTTTGCTAAAACTTACAAAACAACCCCTGATATTTTGATGTCTCACAGAGACATAGTGCTTGGGATACCAGACCTGTGGTACACAGTTTTGCTTCTACTGGGAGAACATTATCACCATCAGCAGTGGCCTTATGTTATTTACAAAGCCCTGCTTATCTGCAAACTCCTGTGTTAATCACACATCCACGGCAGTCAGGGTCAGGTCCAGCAACAGTGAGTCGGGGAGGACACACATCTTGTATTTCATAGCGGGAGCGTGGACAACCTGCTGCTGGGCAGCCTCCTTGGTGCATCAGCAGAACTGCTCTGAAGGACACAGATTATACGCAACAGGACAAGACTTCACAGTTTATCAGTTTAATAGTAAAGCAGACGGATTTTAAAGAATTGGGGACTAATTGTCTTAAGTTGTGGTTCCAAGAGAAATCACGCAAGGCTTTAGGTACCTAGCAATGGGGAATTGAAGTGCTGCAGCTGGATGATGAAAGGCACTGAAGTAGTACAACTCACCTGACTGCTTCAGATTTATTATAGAAATTTTGAAGGGATAACTTTGTTTGCGCAGACTGTATGCCAGATCAGGTATTTACTGTCCTCTTAGCACTGGTACTGGATGAGGAATAACTCAGAGAGGCAGTATAAAGTGTTGTCAGTGTGAATCGTGTTTTGGGTGCTCCAGCTAACTGGGCAGAAGTGTAATTTCCTCCCTGATCCCGATCAGCTTTCTTTTCCCAAGTGCTCTAGTGGTCCAATGTTAATAACACAGAATCAGAGCCTTACAGACAGCAAACAAATTGAGTAACCTTCACAAATGAGTGCATAACAACCTACCAGAAATCACAACAGCATTTGGGCACAGTAGTTTCAATACTCTGATGTGGTAAAATAAGGCTGTGACTGTTTGTGTCAGCTGATCAGTTGACATAAATGATATGAATGATTTCAGCTTCATTTAGCCTTTTCATCATTACCACTTCTAGAACCCCAGGGATAATTGTATTTCGAGAAAACAAGCAAACTTTTCCAATGTTGACAAAGTGAGATCTCTTTTGAAAAAAGAGTCCTTTTCAAAAGCAATCGCAGCTCTAAACATGAGGTGTCGGCTCATAACATTCTTACAAAAAGCCTTTTAAAATTGACTGGCAGATTCAGCCCCACCTTGTTCAATTATAAGAAAGCAAATGAGCTGCAAAGAAAACCTACTTAAAAAGTCTCCCAGCAGGCACTTTGGTTACTACCCTGTGTGAGTTACAAATTAGGTAATAGGAAAAGCAAAGAAATAACAGGTTTTAATAATGTTAGGTCTAAGCTAGTATTAGTCCACTTATTAGAATCATATTAGCACAAAGATAAAACCTTAGCATGGCTTACTTAAGTTGAGCTACGTGGGAACATAGACTTCAGAACATTGTATAAGTCACATCGCTCGGTGATCTCTCTATAAAAAATATAACTATCAGAGTCTTCAGCATGCTAACACAAGTAAGGCACTTTTTAAAGCATCAGAACTCAAACAGACTAACAAAACTGATTTAAAGACTGATCTGCTTAAATATGAATGTTAATTCTGGAGTACAGGTAGATTGCATTTAGCATTCATGCAAAGCATACCCTTCGTCACCCCCTCCAGTGCTTTTATAATTGAATAAACACTGCTGACTTAAATCATGAATGACCAAGAGCAACAGACTTGACAGAAAAGACAGACTTCACAGAAAGCTGTGAGAATCTTCTTCTTGTGCACACGCAATTTTTCAGGGATTTGTCCAGTTTGTCGATTAAGGCAATGCATCATTTTGGTCATGCGTGCACCTTCTTCCCTAAATGAAGTTGGTGCACTACTGCTGCATCTTTCGGAGGCCACAGGATTTGGAGGCAGAGCTGAGCCACACTTTTTGCAGATGACTCTCTTCACCAAGACACCACTACTCCTGTGCTGGAGGTTTCTACCTAACAACAAAGCTAGCAGCTAGCAGAGGGGCTCCTCAGACTCACCCATGCAAAGGCATCTGCGTGCAGCTGGTTTGAGGCTGGACTGTGCTAACCTTGGTGATTTTACACCAAAGCAGATTGAGAAGCACTCACGTATTTGACTGCACCTGGTGACGAGCTGGATGGGACCCTCGTGCCAGTGGGTGGTTACATGTAGGGAGCCACAGTAACATCTTCAGGTGACAAAGCTGGGGCCAGAAGAGTGCTACTGTTAGCGCTCTCAGCCTAAGGGTAGTGACACTGTGTGTATGCACTCATCTACTGTGTAAAGATACACGCTTAAATCAATTTTGTTTTCCTGTTCTTGAGCTATCCAAGCCTTCCTATCAGCTATTACCTTAAACAACTGTAAGTGCAGTAAACAGCTGGAGAAAGGTTATTTGGGTTTGTACCACATTCATCAGATTAACCACTTTTAAACTGTTTTGTTTACAGTAAAGCAGTGGCTATTATATTGCCTTGTGGATGTAAGGCAGCAAAATCGAGCCCATGCCTAAATAAAGGGGGTTTAGTGCTTTCAGTTACAGGCAGCAATATCTGCTTGTTTGCTGATCTGGCATTATTGGCCTAAGTATATATGATCATGTCACCTGAGGGATGTGAACACAACAGTATGGAGGTAAGCACCTTTAGCCATGTACTTTGGGTTTATAACAGAGCAGCTCAGATAATGCCAGCAGAGGGATGAACTCCTGCTTTTCTGTCCCCAAACAGCCTCCTTGGGCAATACTGGAGATGCTTTTGAGTATTCTGGAGTGATTAATCCCACCAAATGTTGACTGACCCATTAGCCCAGCAAAGATTTTAGCAAAGGGGTGCCATTTTAATGAAGAACAAAATGTAATTATCAACCACGAGATCTACTGAGATAGGAGGAGAAATAGCAAGACCGTTAATCACTTCATTCACACAGAAGAATATTTAGAAACTCCCCCAAAGTAATTTGATGCCTGTTTTGTAGCCTGTCCCCTTTTTCTGCAGTATGATCTGTCTGTCTGAAGACTGAACTAGATTTGCCATCCTGGATAAAACCCTCTGCCTCATGTCTTCCTAACATACAAGTTTACTACCTACAGACCTTGGCTTTGTACAGTCCTGGCACCTACGCAGGGGATATCTTTTCTAATGGGGATCTCTAGTTGTGTCTACAATATTATACTAACTGTGTGATGATAATAAAAGCAATTAGATGGCCTTAAGCTTCACGGGGGACTATCTGACAAGGGAAAATTTTGGAATGAAAAAAACCCCACAGGTTAATTTCATGCTCAGAACTTCTCCACATGAGAGGATTTCCACTGAAATGAGATGCTTCTCTTTAACTGCTTCACATTATCTGCTCTGGAATAAGTAAAGATAAAGAAGCAGTGGGCTTTTATCTTGCTGTAAGTCATTGTTTCCTTGTGGTGGTGATTTCCTTCAAAGTATTCCCTCAGTGCTGTGAACTAGGATTTCGTGCTCCTTGGGGCTGATGGGGGACACAGTGCATTTTGCAACTGTACCACTGGAATTAGCAGCATATTTTGTTGTTGGTCACTGTAAATCTGCATTTTCCATATCCTCTTACATAAGTGTAAAGATATCATGATTTGTCTTTTGCCACAAGAGTTCATTGCTGTCTGACTGCACATTTGTGGCTCAGGATAAAATAGTGGTTGATATGGATAGATACAGGACATACTTCTCCAAGGTGCCCTGTTCCTGAGCAGTCAGAATGCAGCAGCAGCATCTCCTAGCTTATATGCAGTGGAGCTTACCAAACCAAAGGTCTGGAAGGGACCTCAAATTTTGCCTGAGCTATCCCCCTGGCCCCAGGTTCAACAGTCCTATTTCAGTCTTGACTCAAGCCTTCTAGAGACCTGTGCTGGGGAAAACTCCATAGCAGCAGAGTAAGAAAGCTTAAGAAGTGTCACTTATCTCTGAAAAACTTCACATTGGGTATGGCTTTTTCCAGGATCAGGGAATGCAAGAACAGAAGCACTTCTGTGGTAGATCAGGTCAAAGGTCTGGCTAGCTCAAGACTGTGTATCTAAAATGTTGAAATAGGACACATATGTTGAAAAAGGCCTTATAAAGAATTTCTCCTCTGATGAAGACTGTATTCAGACTGTCTTGCTTAATAACATCAATAGGTCTAGTTTGCATTAACTTTGTAATTCCTTTTTAAATCCATTTTTGCTTTTAACCTGCACAATATCCTGTGCCACTAAGGTTCATCATTCAATTCTGAATGGAAAAAACCCTTTCATTTTCTTTATTTGAAATTAGATCCCTGAAGCCCTTTGACTATTGAATTGTGAAAAATAGTGAAAGACTGTTCCCTGCTCACCTTTCACAAACCATTTGGAAGCTGAAGATTCCCACAGTATTTAGTCTGCCATCATATGGGAGCCACTCTATGCATTTCTTGTTCTGACATATTTCTTCTTCTTTACCCATGCTCTTTGTGAAAGCGGGTGGTCAGAAATATCTTGTATTGGGTTCATGTAGCAATGTTTTGGTAGCTGGGGGGGGGGTCAGCGGAGGCGACAGGGATGGCTTCTGTGAGAAGCTGCTGGAAAATTCCCCTGTGTCTGACAGAGCCAATGCCAGCCGGCTCCAAGACGGACCCGCTGCTGGCCAAGGCCGAGTCCATCAGCGATGGTGGTAACTATTGCCTCTGAGATAACAGATTTAAGAAGGAAAAAAAGTTGCTGCGCAACAGAAACTGCAGCTGGAGAGAGGATTGAGGACGTGTAAGAGAAACAACCCTGCAGACACCAAGGTCAGTGAAGAAGGAGGGGGAGGACATGCTCCAGGTGCTGGAACAGAGATTCCCCTGCAGCCCATGGGGAAGACCATGGTGAGGCAGGCTGTCCCCCTGCAGTCCAGGGAGGTCCACGGTGGAGCAGATATCCACCTGCAGCCCGGGGAGGAGCCCATGCTGGAGCAGGGGGATGCCCCAAGGAGGCTGTGACCCCGTGGGAAGCCCACGCAGGAGCAGGCTCCTGGCAGGACCTGCGGACCCGTGGAGAGAGGAGCCCACGCTGGAGCAGGTTTGGTGGCAGGACTTGTGACCCTGCAGGGGACCCACGCTGGAGCAGTCTGTGCCTGAAGGACTGCAGCCCATGGAAGGGACCCACACTGGAGCAGTTCATGAAGAACTGCAGCCCGTGGGAAGGACCCACGTTGGAGAAGTTCATGGAGGACTGTCTCCTGTGGGAGGGACCCCACGGTGGAGCAGGGGAAGAGGGTGAGGGGTCCTGCCCCTTAGGAGGAAGGAGCGGCAGAGACAACGTATGAACTGACCGTGACACCCATTCCCTGTTGCCCTGTGCCTCTGGGATGGAGTAGGTAGAGAAAATCAGGAGTGGGGTTGAGCCCAGGAAGGAGGGAGGGGTGGGGAGAAAGTGTTTTAAGAATTGTTTTTATTTCTCATGACCCTACTCTGGTTTGATTGGTAATATATTAAATTAATTTTCCCCAAGTCGAGCCAGTTTTGCCCATGATGGTAATTGCTGAGTCATCTCTCCCTGCCCTTATCTTAACCCACAAGCCTTTGGTTGCATTTTGTCTCCCCTCTCCATTTGAGGAGGGGGAGTGATGCAGCAGCTTTTGGTGGGCACCTGGCATCCAGCCAGGGTCAACCCACCACAATCTGCTGTATTCAAGATGGGAATGCATGATAGATTTTTACAGCAGTATGATCATTTTTAGTGTCATTTTCCTCTGCTCCTTTTCTAACAATGCTTAATATGCAATTCACTTTTTTTTTTGACCACCAAAAATTGCTCCAAGTCCGCTCTCCTGAGTGGTAATAGCTAATTTATGTCCCATCACTATGTATGTATAGTTCATATTATTTTTTATTACATTGTATGTATTCACACTGAGTTTCATCTGCTATTTTGTCACCAGTCAATAAAATACAGCAAGAATCCTTTTCGCACATCTTTGCAGTCAGCTTTACTCTGAACATTTGTGCTGTCTGCAGACATTGCAACTTCACTCTCTACCCTTTTGCGATGTAACTTGTAAACATCTGGTACAGCACAAGCCCTAGCATAGATTTCCATAGTAGTATCTGGGAACCAACCTCTGCTGCAAAACCTGGCCATTTATTTCTGTCTTTTATTTACCACCTGTTAACTGGTGTGTGTGTGTGTGTGACAGTTTATTAGGACACCTTCTCTCTTCTCAAAAGGCTTAGCTTCTTTCAGAAGCTTGTTGAAACTTTGGCAATCAAAGTATACTATATCAAATAAATTACTCTTATTTATATGCTCATTGACTTTTAAAAATACCCTAATAAACAGGTAACTCAAAAATTCCATTTATAATAAGCATCTCAACCTTTTCCCAGTGTGTCATAATTTGACTTTATGTCTGTTAAATGTATTCATTATCTTATTTTCTACTAACTTACCTTGTACAGGCAGAAGTGGAGACCGATTGCAGGGTATTTTGCAGCAGAATTGGGATGACCAGTGACGGCTGAATGACTTCAGACTGTCAAAGGATATTTTCCTGGAAATAAGCACATGGGAAACTCACAATGTCTAGTTGCTTCTAATTAATTACAAGGAGATTGACACTGAATGGACCACTATGGCTGTGTTGCATGCTGCCATGAAGAGGTATCTTCTCTGCCTATCATAAGGGTTGTCCAGCCACGGGAAGTTAGAGAGAGCTCTGCAAAAATGCTGTTCCCTGTTTTCAGCACATACTGTTCGTCTCCATAACAGCCCACTGAGTTTAGAAACAAAAGAAATATTTCCCTGCTAACTCTTATGCCTGATAGCAACAGCAATGTGGATCTGTTTGGGAAAGACTGTGAGTGAATATTCATAAACTGTTACCTATTATCCCTAATGAAAACTATAAAAAAAAATAATCCCATACTCAAAAACTTTTTCAGCATGGTTACTAGTCTGAAGATGAATACTATTAGCATTTGTCTTCTTATCCCTCTACAGTCATGGCTAAGGAAACCTTTCCTTGGACAGAAAAAAAATAACCCTATGTCACCGTTATGAAGCATCTGCAGCATGACAGTAGATTTTCTCTTTAGGAATTATATCGAGTGCTATGCCCTGCATAACACTGAGACCAAAGGTTAGAGCTCAAGGTCGCTCGACAGAGGTTGGAAGACTTTCAGGACAGGTTGAACAGCCCACAGGACGCCCTCCTGAACAACAGCCACCAGCAGCACGCAATCTGAAATGCCTGGTGCACCTGCTCCAAAGAGGGAACACATTGCTTTTGAAATACTGCTTGAAAATTTTAAGTTGTGAAGCATTCCTTTAGTGAGCCCTGCATGTCCATGTGAGTGTTAAAATGGAATAGTGCACGCCAACCCACCAGGTGAGAGGGCCTCAACGTCATGGATCAGAGGGACCATTTTGCAGCCTGCGTGTGCTTTCATGAATGTTGATCGTTGTTTACCTGTAACACAGAGTGGATGATCTACATGAAAGCCTTCACTGACAGACCCAGAAAGGTTTTCTGTGCATCGTCCAGATTTTTTCCCTCAGTAAGATTTTACTCTTTTATTTCAAGCTGCATACTTGGTATGAATGCTTTGCCTTTCAGAATTAGCAGCTTCATTATCTATATGGATTTGTTGTGAATTTTAGAAACATCTGATGAGAAAAAAGTAGAAGATGCTTAATCAGTAAACAAGATGTGTCTTCACTAAGTAAATAAAATAAGACTCTGTTGTCCTTGATGTGCATCAAAACAAATATCACCAAAGGTGCGTACACAAATTTTTGAGACCATTTTGAACTATGCAAAGAGGAAAATGAAGGGCTAAGTGGTAGGAATACAGTGTTGTATTTAAAGATGAGTTAAATTTAATATAAGAACGTTTTGTGGGAAGGCTTACGGTCTTGGTGAACAGTCTTTCTTGTTGGGGATCACCCACAAGTTGAGGGTCTGTATCAGATTCGTAGCATCTTTGGGAGCAGTTTGGTCTCTGTCAGACTGACCTATGTTGTGGCCGGGGTAAGCCAAGTGCTGAATGCCTTTTCCTGGTAGCATAAGTACTAGGGACAGGTAGGATCTGGGCTTGCAAAGTTTTGTGATATATCTCAGTTTCAAGATGCCACAGGTAAGAGGAGGCAAAGGGATGGCAGCTTTGAGTGACTATTCTTTACAGTAGCAATAATGACCTATTGATAACGCCCCTGTGCTGCCACACTATCTCCATAGCCACTAGTTGCCCTCCCTGTTATGGCCAGACTGTGCTCTGTTACCTTGAGGCTGTTTTCTGGAAGCTGCCAGGTCAGATTGAAACCCTCTTTATTTCTCTAGCACTTCTATACATTTCTTTCTTTGGTCTTACCCCTTCCACTTGTCCTTCACTTTCTTTAGTGTGAGAAACGTTCTGTGTATCAGAGAGCTGGAGACTCCCATGAGATCCCTGAACTTTGTTTCACTTTTTAGTTTTAAGTTCACTTAAAACGACATCATGGTTAAGCCTGATGCTTCTAAGGGATGTTACAGGTGCTGAATTGGCAAAACTAAAAAGGTTGGTTCATGGATTGGATTTGGGGGGTTTTGTTGGTTTAGGTTTTTTTGGTTTTGTTTTTGCTTTTCCATCCCACAGTTTTCAATGACCTATGGTGCTGCTCAAAATCTTGGGAAATTTTGGAGATATGTCTTTCTCCAGATTATCTCTGAGGTTTCTTAACACAGATACTCTTCTCTGACCCATGAAACTACTGAGGTTCATGCTGGGTCACTGGCATGGGAACAGAGAAAAGATGACCCTACCTTACCATGAGGAACTTCACTGCAGCACCTGCTCTTTGGTGTGTGTGCTGGTTTTGGCTGGGATAGAGTTAATTTTCTTCACAGTAGCTAGTATGGGGCTATGTTTTGGATTTGTGCTCAAAACAGTGTTGATCACTCAGGGATGTTTTCGTTCCTGCTGAGCAGTGCTGACACAGCGTCAAGGCCTCTTCTGCTTCTCACCCCACCCCACCAGCGAGGAGGCTGGGGGGGCACAAGGGGTTGGGAGGGGACACAGCTGGGACAGCTGACACCAACTGACCCAAGGGGTATTCCAGACCATAGGACGTCATGCTCAGCACATAAAGCTGGGGGAAGAAGGAGGAAGGGGGGGATGCTCCAAGTGATGGCTTTTTTCTTCCCAGGTAACCGTTAGGCGTGATGGAGCCCTGCTTTCCTGGAGATGGCTGAACACCCGCCTGCCCATGGGAAGTGGTGAATGAATCCCTTGCTTTGCTCTGCTGGTGTGCGCGGCTTTTGCTTTATCTATTAACTGTCTTCATCTCAGCCCACGAGTTTTCTCAGTTTTACCCTTCCGATTCTCTCCCCCATTCCGCTGTGAGGGAGGTGAGTGAGTGAGCAGCTGTGTGGTGCTTGGTTGCCAGCTGGGGTTAAACCATGACAGTGTGCCACTCTGGCTGTTTTGCACTTGGGAATGATCATGGGAGGTTTGTGCTTTGCACTTGTGCAGTGCATTGCTTGCTTCTATTTTGGATGTGACCACCACACAAAACTCTAAAATGCGCTGGTGAAGGCAGAAACCACTAGTAGCCACTTAAGACTCCTGCTCATCTAAGAAGGGAAAAGGAAGCAAAATTCATTTTAGCTGTTCTCAAATGAAAGAATTTTAAAACAAATAAAATCATAAATTTGGTATAAGGAAGAAAGCTGCTAAAAAACATTTAACTTGGACCCTTTGTTATCACTGAACTAGTGCATGCAAAAGAAAGAAAATGAATGATGGTAAAATGTAAGACTGATTTCTGTTTCTGTAAAATTGCTTGCAAAATATTACTCAAAGTTAACATGAAGATTTAAGAAGCCAGCACTAATTTTTGGTATTAATACCAACTTCATCAAATCACACATGGGATAATCATACATGGGTTGTTCTTGATAAACTTAAATCTTAGTTAAGGAACCTAGAAAATAATTTGATATGATGAGGACCAGAATAAGTGGCATGGGGGACTGAAATCAAGGACAGCTTCCACTGTTGAAAAAGAGAAGCCAGCTAAGTGGTAAATACATATGTGATGGGATATGGATTTGGGGCTTATTTTGTCAGGGAAATAGGAGCAAGCAGGGGATTTTCTTGACTGTGGTCAGGAAGCATTTTGAAGACTCAGAGGGAAGCAGTAACATGAGGATGGAAAGGAGCCGGGGAGGAACAAAAGTCTCAGCTGGACTGTTGTGACCTGAATGCTCAGGCAGCAGAGATGCAGGGCTGAGTGCCCAGGCTGGTGTGAGAGGAAAGCGGGTCACCATTCTGGGAGACAGAGAATTCCTGTATGTGCTCTTGAAAGGCATCACAGTCTCCTTGATGTCCTAAACTCTTGCCATGTCACTGCCAGAGTAGCATGTCAGGAAGCTATCTCTGCAGCCTGGCCAGGTGCCCTGAGAATTGCTGGTCTTGTCTGCGTTGTTTCCAGAGGACTTCAAGTCCCATGACTTCATATGGCCCTGTAAATCATTGTTCTCATGCAATGTTCAGCTTCAAAACTATTCTCAGTCTTTTACAGCACCTTTTCCCATAAGTCAAGGGGTTCAAGTCTGGAACATGTGTCCCATCGGAAACATGGTCTAGAGGTAGAGTAGGCAAAACACTCTAGTGGGCTAGCAAGGCAACGATTCAAGGACTTAGGAGTGCGCAAAGGGAGAACAGGACAGATGAGCATACATAGAAAGACACATCTAAATGCTGACATGTGTCCTAGGTTTGGCTGGGATAGAGTTAATTTTCTTCCTAGTAGCTGGTACAGTGTTATGTTTTGGATTCAGTATGAGAAGAATGTTGATAACACACTGATGCTTTCAGTTGTTGCTAAGTAGCGTTTAGACTAAGTCAAGGATTTTTCAGCTTCTCATGCCCAGCCAGCAAGAAGGCTGGAGGGGCACAAGAAGTTGGGAGGGGCCACAGCCAGGACAGCTGACCCAAACTGGCCAAAGGGATATTCCATACCATGTGATGTCATGCCCAGTATATAAACTGGGGGGAGTTGGCCTGGAGGGATCGCTACTCGGGAACTAACTGGGCATCAGTCGGCGAGTGGTGAGCAATGGCATTGTGCATCACTTGTTTTGTATACTCCAATCCTTCTATTATTATTATTATTGTCATTTTATTATTGTTATTATTATCATTACTAGCTTCTTCCTTTCTGTCCTATTCAACTGTTCCTATTTCAACCCATGAGTTTTAACTTTTTTTTTCTGATTCTCTCCCCCATCCTGCTGGAGGCGTGGCGGGGGAGATGTGAGCAAGCAGCTGCGTGGTGCTTAGTTGCTGGCTGGAGTTGAACCATGACAACATGTTAGAGCAGGATAAACAGAGAAGCCAGAAAGCAAGGAGCATCAAACCACTCTGGTCACATTGTCTTTTCTCTCTCTGTGCATGTATCTCATTGCTCATTGGCTACAAAGCTCTCTAAAATAAGTGCTATACAAACCCATTCAAATAACTTGAAAGGTAAACACAACCTGGTTAACTATACTGTAAATTCAGTGCAGAGGGAATTCATCCTGATGCATGTGCCTATTTGTTTTTACATTATTGAAATGAAAGACAATCCAGTATTAAGCAACCAACCAAGTAAACGATTTAGACAGTGACAGTCCTGAGACGATTTCTCAAAGTCAGTAACAGTGGCTGAGCAGTGAAGAGCGCATCCCTCTGCTGCTGTAGACTGGCATAGCTCCACTGAAGCTCATGTTGTTAGCTAAGCATCAATTTTTGCAAGACAAAAGAAAAAAAAGTAGTCAAAGACTCAGGATAAAGTAAGAGACCTTTTAGGGTATGGTTTATTCACGTTGGTAGCCTCAGTGCTAGCATAGTTGATACATGTTTGCTGAGTCCACTAGGATGCACCTATTACCTTTAAGTATATGCAGAATATGCAGAATAATAATACCTGCAATGTTTGTAGGCAGCGGTAACAGTTCACTGGAGTAAGAGGCTGAATGTTCCAGCCAATATACAAAAGCAATTGATTATACTGTTCCAAGAAGTTTGCAGTGGTTTAAGTCCCCTTTCCACTGGCTCAGGTATCACCATGAATTAACAGACAAGTAAGGGTGTAGCAGCAGTGGTACACTAGGTTACACCACAGATTCTGAGTTAGTATCACTTATTTGATGTAGGAAATGGGAGCTCGCAGTACTGATGACAAAAGGTTGAGGCATCCAGTGCCAATATAAACTATCTCGGCTTTTACTGACAGCTCCTTTTCTTCATTTCCAGAGAAGCATTTCCAAGACACAAGATTTGTATCTTGCTGCTACATGCTTTCTACACACAGTGCTTAAGGGATAATCCCCAATGCACTGTAGTATATGAAGCAATAAATGGCTGCTGAGATTAATAGACTGAGCAAAGCTCAAGCATTTAATCAATCTCCAAAAACTACTCATTGCCAGAATATTACAGGCAAGAGAATTTATTCCTCATGTACAACAAACCTTAACAGGGAACAGCAAAATTTCTATTCACCAGTGAGGACTTAAACTGCTGAGCTGTCCTCTTTCTTAACAGGACACCTCAGTATGGGGTGGAGATGAGGGGACTGACTGCAGTCATAACCTAGCAGGAAACGTGTACAGGCTTAGACCTGACTGGATAAATATGCTGCAGGCAAGGGTTTCCATGCTTTACGTGGAAGGGATAATGTCCTATTTCTCTGTGCCGTGATATCTTTATTTAAGACAGAGAATAATAACAAGTAGTAGGGCCTTTTCCTGGTGTATGAAAGAGCAGACTATGAGGAGACCTTGGATCTTACAGATTGAGCCCAACTTCGATACAATTTACAGCAGCTGCCAGAGTGCTGCAATTTACAGCATTGCTTTAAAGTTCTTAACTGTGCATCAGCAGGGATTACTGAAATGAGGTTTACTCTGATAGACCTTGATGGACACCTTACAGCATCTAGGTGGTAGAATGCTAACAATAGTAAGGAGCTCCTGTCCAACAGGGAGCTCTTGTATGAACACACGACCTACGTATGCCTTACCAGCGCAGCGGTCAGGCTTTCTGACTTCAGAAGTTGTCTGTGGGCTCCCAGTTTCCCACAGAAACACATTCAGTGACCTGCCTCAGAGGGCATCACACTCCTCTTCCTGGCCTGCGCCACCAAAACAATCCACAAAGTTCAGCAAGTCTCTCTCAAAAGAAACTCATATTTCATGATAATGATTAATGTAAAGATGTGAGCCCAGAGGGGGCAGGAAGAAGATGGGAAAACCTTTCCCTACACCTCCTCTCTTCACTCCCACACTTTGTCCTGTATCCTTCAATTATATGTTTATTTGTACTTTCCAATATCTGATCAAATGGAGAGTTAGAATTTTCACTGTGAAACCACTTACTTGTTATTTCAGCTGGTCTGAGAAATGCTGGTGCATGGATTGGATGCTCTGAGAAGTGCTGGTACTGCATGCCATCTCACACTGGACTCTTAACTCATCTCCGTTTGCTCCTCTTCTCTAGATGCTATACATTTTCCTCCTCCTCTCCTTCTCCAGACTATTGTTGCTGGTTGTCCCAGTTGTACATGACCCCTACCACAGTCTCTTCCAGGCCTTCTTCATAATTTTTAGAAGGTCAGTCCTAAACACTTCCAGAAAAATCATCCACGTTAAAGTAAATATATAATCAGTGGTCACTTGAAAATCTTCTCCTACATGACCAGTTGATGCTTGCTAAAGGTTGTGTGAGAATACAGATGAAGAAGCATTGCTGCTTCAAGCTCAGGTGTTTCAAAAAGCAGATCGATAGACTGGATTGGATCTGAATCAGGTTTCTAATACTAATCTTTTCAGCTTCACAGAGAGGGGGAAACTATAAAAGCACAATAAAGAAGACAACGGCTGTTCATTTGTAAGGACTTTGAAAACAAACAAACAGACAATAAGCAAAACCAGATTTACCTTGCCATAAATCCAAGGTAATCTGCTTTTCTCCAGTATCTTTGTAATGAATTCTCATTAGTTTACAGATGGGGTCGTGACACTTAAGTGGATAATGTTACATGCCATTGTTGATCTTTCTTCGTTCATCTGATGGATGCCCACGCTGTCCCTAGGATGTTCTTACTTTTGAACTCCATGTGACTGAAATAGGTACCAACTTTCAGTCTTTCATATAATGTTGGAAAGGCATGATAATTTTTAATGAGTGCAATTAAGAAATTATTTATTAGAACAATACACTGACTAATCGAAACTGAAAGTTGATAGAAAATTGTCCTAGTATGTTAAATGGGAGGAAGGACTTTCTTAAGGCTTTACTCCAGGTTTCATTTAGACAGGCTTTATGCTGAGGAGATTCTCAGATTTTAATTACATCAGCATAAACTTGGAGTATAGTGCAGAGTCAGGTACTTTATGTTTCCATCTGTAGAATACACTCTCCAGAAACATTTCCAGAGCAGAAGGAACTCTAGATATCTTTCACGAGTGTAGCACAGTAGGAATAGTTGTGAGTTTTATTTCTTTCACGTGAGAAACATGTGAAAGCCTTTGGGAGTTTTCTGGAGCCAGTTAAGTTCATCAATCCTTATCACTCCGAGTTCTGAGAATTTTAAGGGACAAGTTAGAGCAGTTGGCATTGCTAACTTGAAATGGCCTAATGTTGCATTTTTTATTTTCCAGTTCTGAAAAATAGTTTAAGACTATATCCACGTTTCAGATGTGTATTTTACAGGTTTTCTGAAAAACTCTGTCATCAAAATTTACATATGTTCCCATGAGAACTTAAGGGATGGAAAATGTCACGCAAATGTAAAGAAACAGATTTTGACTGTGACAATCCATAACTAATTTGAAGGAATATTACCAACTAGTTTGAACTCAAAGCTTAACCTGCCTTAAAATCATTTTGCTATGACAAGAAATGTGTTTTTCATCTTAAAATCACATTTTAACTTTTTTCTTTTTTTTAAAAAAAGAACATCCACTACTTTTTCTCAGAAAAATAGAATAAGCTCTAAAAGAGTAACAATTTAAATGCATGATATTTGAAGTGCTGTTGCAAAGACAAGAACTGTCCATGTGGAGAAAACAAATTAACAAATGGGAATCCAGTCCAATTCTTTATTCTGATGGTGAGTAAAGATATTTAGATGAGACAGTATACCCTATTTCCAGAGTACTGTAGACTTTACTAATTACATTGCAGAGATCCATGAAAAAACTCAAAGTAAACCACATCACATGCTTTTGACATATGATCCATAAAAAGTATAGAAGGGGGAAAACTTTATTCCTATTGACTTTACTGGGAAGAGCAATTAGGTACTTGAAAGAATAGATAACAGTGTCAGAACTGAGGTCACTCAGTCCTTGCCCACACGTTTAAAGGACAGTCTTGCCTTCTGACAAAGACATCATTTTTCTGATTTATTTAAACTGTACTTAAATATCTACAGCAAGAGAAGTGGATTTGATATTGCCATATGCAGAAATTGACAACATAGTAAAATAAGTGTGAAGCTCAGTGCAGCCAGAATAATGGCATTTTATTCTCATGGTGTATTAGTATTTTTATGCCTACTTTGCAAAAGATGTAATATAGCTGGTACAGGGTGACGCGGGCACCAGAGATATTTCCCAATTAGCTGCCTTCATTAATTCAGTGAACCAAGACCAAGTCCTATACTGTGCTAGTGTAGCTGATTTTCAATAGGGCTTTGCTCTGACACAGTTACTCTAGTGGGAACTTTTTAAAAATCGAAACACATCTTTCCCAACTTTTTTTAGGTACATATATGACCATCTAATGGCTCCATGAAGAGCTTTTTGTAATCTAAGCTTTCTTGTTCTTAGCTTGAGGGCCTTTCTTCTTGACCTGCTATTTTCTGAGAACTAAGTAATTCCCTTCTTTCATTTATGCTGTTGGCTTGATAGTATTTATAAACCCTGCTCTTTTCTCCCTTGAATTTGCACTGTACTAGACAATACAAAATTTGCCTTATACTTTCTCCATGTAGTACAACTTATTTTCCAGGTTGTCATGCTTTAACCCCAGCTGGCAACCAAGCCTCACGCAGCCGCTCACTCACTTCCCCTGCAGAGGGATGGGGGAGAGAATCGGAAGGGTAAAAGTGAGAAAAATCGTGGGCTGAGATAAAGACAGTTTAATAAGTAAAGAAAAAGTCGCACGCACAAGCAAAGCAAAACAAGGAATTCATTCACCACTTCCCATGGGCAGGCAGGTGTTCAGCCATCTCCAGGAAAGCAGGGCTCCATCACGCCTAATGGTGACTTGGGAAGACAAACGCCATCACTCCGAATGTCCCCCCCTTCCTCCTTCTTTCCCCCAGCTTTGTTTGCTGAGCATGACGTCCTGTGGTCTGGAATACCCCTTGGGTCAGTTGGGGTCAGCTGTCCCAGCTGTGTCCCCTCCCAACCCCTTGTGCCCCCCCAGCCTCCTCGCTGGTGGGGTGGGCTGAGAAGCAGAAAAGGCCTTGACCCTGTGTCAGCACTGCTCAGCAGGGATGAAAACATCCCTGAGTGATCAACACTGTTTTCAGCACAAATCCAAAGCATAGCCCCATACTAGCTACCATGAAGAAAATTAACTCTATCCCAGTCAAAACCAGCACACAGGCCTAAAATAATTTTTGTTGCCCTGGACCATATTTTTTGGTTCTTTTTGTGGGTGCACAGATTTTTACACTGTGTGAATTGGAACTGCTCATAATTCCAGGTGTGGCTGCTACCTGAGTCATGCATAATCATCTTAACTCAAGATTTACATATAATCCTCTCCTTTGATATATAACCATGAATACCTTTGAACTTTGTGGTAATGGAGCTGCACTGCAAATTTTATTTGGTTTCTTACTGTTCAGGAAAGTCCTAATCCAGCCCCAAAGAAGACTTGATATTAAAGCTACTTAGCTGATTGGGAGGAAAAAGGGGAACTGAACTGTGCTATAGCCAAAATAGC
Source organism: Haliaeetus leucocephalus (assembly GCF_000737465.1). Taxonomy (NCBI): domain Eukaryota; kingdom Metazoa; phylum Chordata; class Aves; order Accipitriformes; family Accipitridae; genus Haliaeetus; species Haliaeetus leucocephalus. Next base: position 6,164,492 of record NW_010972864.1, on the reverse strand, counting down.
ATAGAAGAGACAAAAGAGAAGGGAAACAAAATGCAGGGAAAGTATGTAGAAGCAAAGTTAGAGGAATTTGGGGTGATTCCATCAAATGTTACCAGGTGAACGGGATCCTTCCTTGCAGAGCAAACTCAAGGTTTCCCAGCAGAACAGGCCAAGCTGAATCTACCACCTCAGGGCTGGGAGGCAAGTCTGCCTTAGCTAGCACCGTCCTCAAAGAGAAAAGGAGGGAGGATTGTAATCAAAATGCAGTGTATGGGGTAGGGGGAAAGACAGAGCAGCTTCTGGGTCCATACTCTCTTCTTCCTTTATTCCTCAAGCAGTAGCTACTGCCTCAAGCATCCTTCCACCTCCCCTGGTAGCACCTACACCAGGTCCAAAGCTTGTGGTTTGCAGGTATTTTACTATCACTAGTTTACTAACTAGTTTACTAACTCGTTTCCCTTTGACTAGAGCTGGTCATGCTTTGTCATGCATGAGAGCTCAGAATGGCAATATGAACTCATTCATGTTTGAGCCCTCAGGAACATATATTGGGGAGATTTTCCAGGCTGCTCTTTATGTGCCTGCTTCCTCTACTTAGGCTTGAAACATTGGTTTGAGCAGGCCATACCCAAGCAGTGAACCTCCAGCCAAAAGCCCTTTCTACACATCAGGCTGGTTTGGTTTGTGCAGCTTACATAACCTTTAGCAGAACAGAGAGAGGAAAATAAAATCTAAAATAATAGCAAATAAAGTACTGTCAGCAGTTTCTATAACTCAGCGGAGTTTCATATGCAGAAGAAATAAATAGAGAGGGAGCTTGACTGCATGGCTGAGACTCTTTCTGCTACTGTATTCTGTATACTGGCTACACTAGAGCACACCTGAAGCCTTACGGAGATGAGTCAGGGGCTCCTGAGGTAATACAAGCCAACAAGGAAACACCAGAGAAATACCTCAAAGGAATTAAGGGGTGTTCCTCTAGGAAGGCGACACGGCCAACAGCCCAGCTGAAGTGCCCCTACACCAATGCACACAGCATAGGCAACAAACAGGAGGAGTTGGAGGCCACCATGCTGCTAGAAAGCTACAACCTAGTTGCCATTGGTGAAACTTGGTGGGACGAATCCCATGACTGCAGTGTGGCTATCTGGCTACAGGCTGTTCAGAAGGGACAAGCGAGGAAGGAGGGGTGGAGAGGTTGCCCTCCACATCAAGAAATGGGTAGAGTGTGAAGAGCCATCTCTGAAGAATAGCCACAAGCAGGTTGAAAGCTTATGGGTAAGAATTAGAGACCAAGGCAACAAAGGGAACCTTGTCATTGGTTTCTACTACAGGCCACCCGATCAAGGGGAGCCTATTGGTGAAGCAGCCTTCACTCCAGCTACAGGAGGCATTGCACTCACAGGCTCTCGTCATGGTGGGGGACTTCAACCACCCCGACATCTGCTGGAAAAGTAGCACGGCAAGCCGTAGGCAATCCAGGAGACTCCTGGAATGCGTTGAGGACAACTTCTTAAGTCAGGTAATAGATACCCCTACCAGAGGGGATGCGATACTGGACCTCTTGGTCACCAACACAAGTGAGCTAATTGGTGACATCAAGATTGGAGGCAGCCTGGGCTGCAGTGATCACACACTGGTGGAGTTTGCAGTCCTGAGGGATACGGGACAAGCAAAGCGTAGTCTTTTAGGAAAGCAAACTTGCAGCTGTTGAAGGAATTAGTCACATTAGGGAAACTGCCCTCAGGGACAAGGGAGCAGAACAGAGCCGACAGATCTTCAAGCATGCTTTCCATAGAGTGCAAGAGCTCTCCATCCCCAGGTGTAAGAAATCAGGCAAGGAAGGCAAGAGACTGGCATGGATGAGTCAAGACCTGCTGGTCAAACTAAAGGGCAAGAAGGAAATGCACAGGCAGTGGAATCAGGGACAGGTATCCCAGGTAGAGTATAAAGACGCTGCCCGGTTGTGTAGGGATAGAGTCAGGAAGGCCAAGGCACGGATGGAGCCGAATGTGGCAAGGGGTGCAAAGAATAATAAGAAGAGCTTCTATAGGTATGTCAGCCAGAAAAGGAAGGTCAAAGAAAGTGTACCTCCCCCGATGAACAAGACTGGCAAACTGGTAACAACAGATGAGGAGAAGGCTGAGGTAGTCAACAACTTTTTTGCCTCAGTCTTCATGGGCAATCTCTCTTCACACACCTCTCGAGTGGACGGACCACAAGACGAGGACTAGGGAGCGAAGTCCCTGCCACTGCAAGAGAAGATCAGGTTCATGACCACCTGAGGAACCTGAACAAACATAAGTCTAAGGGACCTGATGAGATGCATCCCAGAGTCCTGAGGGAATTGGCTGATGTAGTTGCCAGGCCACTCTCCATGATATTTTTGCATAGCAGTCAGGTAAAGTCCCCGGAGACTGGAAAAAGGGAAACATTGCACCCATCTTTAAAAAGGGTAGAAAGGAGGACCCTGGGAGCTACCGACCTGCCAGTCTCACCTCTGTTCCTTGGAAGATCATGGAACAGATCCTCCTAGCAGCTATGCTAAGGGACATGGAGGACAGGGAGGTGATTCGAGACAGCCAGCATGGCTTCACCTTGGGCAAGTCCTGCCTGACTAACCTAGGAGCCTTCTTTGATGGAGTGAATACATCAGCAGACAAGGGAAGAGCTATGGATGTCATCTATCTGGACTTCTGTAAGGCCTTTGACATGGTCCCCTACAACATCCTTCTCTCTAAATTGGAGAGATAGGGATTTGATGGGTGGACTATTCAGTGGATGAGGAATTGGTTGGATGGTTGCATCCAGAGGGTAGTGGTCAACGGCTCAATGTCCAGATGGAGATCGGTGACAAGTGGGTCTGTATTGGCACCAGTACTGTTTAATATCTTCATCAACGACATAGACAGTGGGATCAAGTGCACCCTCAGCAAATTTGCAGATGACATCAAGCTGAGTGGTACAGCTGACACACCTTGAGGGACAGGATGCCGTCCAAATGGACCTGGACAAGCTGGAGAAGTGGGCCAATGTGAACCCCATGAGGTTCAACAAGTCCAAGTGCAAGGTCCTGCACATGGGTCAGGACAACCCCTGGTATCAATATAGGCTGGGGGATGAAGGAATTGAGAGCATCCCTGCGGAGAAGGAATTGGGGATACTGGTGGATGAAAAGCCGGACATGAGCCTGCAATGTGTGCTTGCAGCTCAGAAAGCCAACCATATACTGAGCTGCATCAAAAGCCAGCAGGTCGAGGGAGGTGATTCTGCCCCTCTGCTCTGGTTAGACCCCATGTTCTGGTTTCAGCTGGGATGAAGTTAATTTTCTTCCTAGTAGCTGGTACAGTGTTACGTTTTGGGTTCAGTATGCGAAGAATGTTGATAACACACTGATGTTTTCAGTTGTTGCTAAGTAGCGTTTAGACCAAGTCAAGGATTTTTCAGCTTCTCATGCCCAGCCAGTGAGAAAGCTGGAAGGGCACAAGAAGTTGGGAGGGGGCACAGCCAGGACAGCTGACCCAAAGTGGCCAAAGGGATATTCCATACCATGTGACGTCATGCCCAGTATATAAACTGGGGGAGTTGGTCACTGTGGGGTGGATTGCTGCTTGGGAACTAACTGGGCATCGGTCAGCGAGTGGTGAGCAATTGCATTGTGTATCACTTGTTTTGTATATTCTAATCCTTTTATTAGTATTGCCATTTCATTATTATCATTATTAGTTTCTTCCTCTCTGTCCTATTAAACTGTTCTTGTCTCAACTCATGAGTTTTAACTTTTTTTTTTTTTTATTATCTCCCCCATCCCACTGGCTGGGGGGAAAGTGAGCAAGCAGCTGCGTGGTGCTTAGTTGCTGGCTGGGGTTAAACGACGACACCCCACCTGGAGTACCAACTCTGAAGTCCTCAGCACAGGAGAGACATGGACTTGTTGGAGCAGGTCCAGAGGAGGGTCACAAAAATTATCAGAGGGCTGGAGCAGCTCTCCTGTGAAGACAGGCTGAGAGACTTGGGGTTGTTCAGCCCGGAGAAGAGAAGGCTCTGGGGAGACCTTATAGCAGCCTTCCAGTACCTAAACAGGGCTTATGAGAAAGATGAGGAAAAATTTTTTAGCAGGGCCTGTTGCGATAGGAGAAGGGGTAATGGATTTAAATGAAAAGAGGGCAGATTCTGATGAGATACAAGGAGGAAATTTTTTACATTGAGGGTGGTGAAACACTGGAACAGGTTGCCCAGTGACGTGGTAGATGCCCCATCCCTGCAAATGTTCAAGGTCAGGTTAGATGGAGCTCTGAGCAACCTGATCTAGTTGAAGATGTCCCTGCTCATTGCAGAAGGGTTGGACTAGATGACCTTTAAAGGTCCCTTCTAAATCAAACTATTCTATGATTCTGTGAATAACACAATCAGGACAAAGATAATCTTTGACCTGCGTATATGCAATGTATGCACTTTTTCTAACTACTCCATCTTTGGTATTTCCTGCAAACCTTGCACAGAGATCCTGGCCTGACCCAAACCTGAGAGCAGCAGCTACTTCTCTGTTTACCCTGTTGGCAGCAGAACAGCAGACCTCTGCAAAGGACAAAACAGGCATTCTTGAATGATGTATTTCTAACGAGCATGACTGGAAATCACACGAGAAGTGTCCTAACGTTTGCACACCACATTACAAATGATACAATTCAGCCACCAATTAAAAAGGATCTTATCAGGCTTTTTAAAAGAGATGCATGTTTTACACACTGCAGAGACATTTCTTCCCCAAAAGACAGCAGGAAAAAATGCTTTAGGTACCAATACAGGAAAATTCTCACAAACATCTTTCCTACACTATAACCATCAAAGGTGTTACTCTGGGTAATTGGTTTTTGTCCTAAGGCATTATAGCTTCTTGCATGTTTTCAAACCATAGAAACATAAAGCATTGCAAGATCTTTCACCACTGGCTCATCAGGAGATCAGTCTCTTCCCCTCAGCCACTGAGCAGTTTCTCTAAGAGCCCTTACACCTGTGTCACTACAGTCCTTTCTATTTAACCCCTTCTGGAAGCTCATTTAGAAATGAGCAGGCAGAAGTATGCTTACTTATCTCAACAGACCTCCAGCATTTCTGGCTCTTCAGTAGTGGTTTAATCTTTGGGCCCTCAGGGGACAGGAATCTAGCTGTTTCAAAGCAGATTCCCCAAATTGTCTCTGTTAATCTTATTATTGTGTGCTAAGGTCCAAGGATCTTCTACAGCCTAGGCAGAGGTTTCTGTAGCGTGCAGCAGCTTAGCTCAGTGCCCTCTGTGGGGCAGAGGTACAGGGAACAGAAATACATGGCAAATTACTAACATTTTATAAGGCTGCTACCTGTCCCTTTACAGCCTGCTACTGGCCCAAACCAAGCCTGCTGCTATTATCTTCATCAGTCTAGAGAAGTTGTGACACTACCAGTCAGTTTTTCTAAGCCACTAGGGCAAAAGGATGCATATTAAATCTGTCTCTGCCCAGGGATGGATTTCAGCATCTCACAGTCTGTCACAGCAAACATTGCAGCCCTGTTGGTGGTGATGGTAAAGGTTTCCCCCTAAACAGAGTAGAGGGAGAGCTGCAGTTACAAATAGCAGCTCAGGCAATCAGTTCCAATTAAAGAGTAATTCAGTGACAAATAAAACTCCAGGCATTAGTGAGTTCCCATTTTGGTGAAAGAAAAAAACCCCCCAAACTTCCAAATGTATCAGATCTGCTTACACTATTTCATTATTATTAATAAGGATACTCAGGCAAAACAGACCAAGCCTTTATTAGCTGAAGCAGCAGTTTGGCAGCAACTGGAGTTTTATTTCTCATTGATTAAGCAATAGATACAAGCTGAACCAGTAACCTCATGTGAAGGGTATTATTGCTGAATGCCTAGCAGATTTGTGTGAAGTCTTATGGCCACAGGACAGATAGATCTATCTATATTGCCTAGGGTAAAACTGCATGAATGACTCTGAAAGGAGATGCTGCTGCATCACATCATGGCAAATAATTGTTAATTCATCTTAGTGTGAAATCTTTCTACATCTCACGTAAAATAAGCCACTTTTGTGGGAGGGTTGATGCAAGAATATTCCCTTTCAGTGCACTGATGGGGTTAAGTGCTGCCTTTTGTGTGGAAAAAATGGACAGTGATTCAGTGGACTTCAAAGAAAAACCTGCTCTTCCTTTGCTAATCCCTGCTCTGCCAGAAATACTGAGAACGTACCTGGAGAAACGTCCTGCCACAGAGGATGACACCCAGTCCTGCACCCACCGGCTGCTCAGCACCTACAGAGAAGCTCTGGCAAATCCAGTCCTGTCATCCCCAGATGTCAACCTTGTCCCAGTGCCTAGAAATAACACTTCTGTAGAGGAGCTGGAAGAAGAAAGCATTTGTTCACTGTTGGGTGTGGGCATACTGGTTTAAACCTCTGACAAAGATGAATTTACAGCGATACATCTGCTCTGGCATTGCAGTGGCTGAAGTGCAAACATTTTATTGCTGACACTGCTGTGAGAGAACTAATCTGCAAAACAGAGCATCCTAAGCCACAGCAGCTCTTCGCCTCAGGGAACGTGAGTCAGGGTGCTTAGATTGCACCGGTTTCTATTGATTGCCTACTTAACTCCAAAGAGCCAGACATGGCTATTTCATTTAAACTTACATTTTTACAAACTTAAAATAGAATAAAATATAGGTTATAGCAAGAGTTGCCTAAAAAATTGTTAGACTTCATTTCCCTGTCTTGTAATGTGATGTGAGAATGAAATAATGGCAGACATGGAGCCACATGTATAAAAAAGCCTCTCTTGAACATTCCCTTTGCCCAACATTCAGGCCTTACTTACATTTGACATGAATGTCATGGTCTTCACAGAACAGATCTTGCCCAAAAGGTTTAAGCTCTGTCTTGCATAAGCATAAAAATAAATCATAACTAACACTTCATAAACTAGTAAGCTTACACTGTGTGCTGCTGCTTTTTCCTAAAAAGCCAGGAATGCAAATACCCATCTGGATGTAAAGAGGGTTTGAAATAGCTACAGGAGAGATTTCCTGGGCAAACAGAGGCATGCTCTTTATTCGTGGTCGGTGAATTTTCCTCTCATATAAATCCCATAGCTGGGGCCAGCTATAGCAGAAAACAGTTATTAAAATCTGCTTTGTATTTCAGAGAATGCATGATCTTGGTCAGTAACGCTTGGGACTTGCTTTTACTGTGTGCTGGAAAAGCAGCCTGGGATGCAAGCGGACTGTTGAGGCAGAAAGCAGATATTTTCTCCGTATCTGATTTATTGGTTGTTGCATGGTAATTAGTGGGTCCCATTTTGCCTTATGATTTCCAAGTGAAATTCTCCCTGAGTGGAGCGTAACTGGTGCTTGGGTACAATGACCTGTGCAAACAGAGGCAGAATTTCACACTGCACAAAAGCCTCCCATGAGCTGTTAAGAGATGGAGTTGTTGAAAACAAACACTGGAAACAATTTTTAAACACCTGAAGATGCATTATTCAAACTTTAAAGGCCCTGCTTCAGTACAATGTGGGATAGCCACTGACTGTTGCAGTGCTGTGTGAGAACGCAGAACATTTCACTGCAAAAATGCGATCTCGTGGACTGAACAGAGGCTCTCCAGTGCACTTGTTTTACAGCGATTTGGGGACTGAGCCCGAGGGCAGCACAAGGTCTGTTTAACTTCATTTTCTGCAGGCAGAGACTGAAGCAATATTAGAAGCAGACTGCGCTGGCCTGTAGGAAGCTCACAGTGTTGGTTTGTTTTTTTTTTTTTTTTTTTTCAGCTGCCTGCCAAAGCCCCTGATGTTCCAACTTTACCCCAACAGGGAGACAGAGGAAGGAGAAGGAGATGTAATGGCAGATGGCAACCCACAAGGAGGCGAGAACTGCATACTGCACTTTGGCACTCGGTGACAAGGACAACTTTACAGTAACCTAGTTTGCTTATAAATTGGATGAGGATTATTTGCCACTTCCCACCCCCCCATCTTCAGTCAGATCATTGCAAGGCATGCTAAAAAAATTTAATTAAGTGACTTAGCTCTAGGAAGCTGTATTTCTAATGCTGATGAGACATAAGAGAACTGATTTTAATGTCATTAAGCCAGACATTGTTGTGTTATTTCAAGCTTTGATACAGTTTCAATGTGTAGATGAGCTGGGGGACAAATTTCCTTACCCAGTAGAGCACCAGTGAGTTGCTCAGTCATCACTGTTACCTGGCCTGAATGCCCCAGAAGTCTGCAGAAATTCAGCAGAAGTTTTGCTGTGCTTTCTGCATGTCTTTGCCTTCAAACAAAAGTGTGTTCGATGGAGGGTAAGGGAAAAGGAAATTTGGCTTTCTCATAGTTTTCGGAAAAATGGTTCTCCTGTCTGCTTCTATCCATTAAAATTAACTTGCTATCTAAATGGATCTTGTCTAAATTAATTGTGCTGTCTCCGTGTAGTGTTTCCCCAAGGAATGGACTGAAATACTGTTATGTCTTTGCCTGTTCTTGGCTGATTGAGATATTAATTGATTATATGAATAAGCCTAGGAAAATAAAAGTAGGTTTCTGTCTTAATTCATGTGAGTAATGGGGCCTAATGCCTCACACGCGGAGCTTGCCAGTGGTCACTTTGCTGTGTGACCTGGTCCACTACTCCGTCATGCCCTAGCTGGTCAGGGCAGATGCAAAGAAGGAACCCAGTCACGCAGGGAGGGGAGACACGTGCGTGGTGCAGGGCACTGCAGCCGGCTCCCCCAAGCACCATACAGCGACCGGTGCTGCGGTGGGCACAGGTACCCTCTCAGGTCCTGGCCGCAGGGTCGTCCCCTTCATGCGGTGCTGCTCTGGGGTTGATTCAGACTGGTTTTGCAAAAGTCGGCTAGGCTGGGCTTAGGGCACTAATGCTGCTACCTCGCTTTCTGCTCAGGGCTCGCTCATTAGGTGATTGTTTGTTCGGGATGTCTGCCCTGCCCTGCCTGACCTAGCTATGTCCCGCACATGCCGGAGCCTGGCAGAAAGCCTTTGGATGAGCAGGGAGCCTCAGAGTCCAAGACGTTGCTTTTTTGAAACTCCTGGACAAGCAGGACCCCTTTTCCGATCCAGCAAATGGAAATGTGAGTGCTCTGCAGTGCTGACATATTCTTTATAATTGAGATGGACAAGGCAGCTTTGTTTTCTCTTTGTTTGTTTGCTTGCTCATTTTACAAGGCCTCTCCAGGATTTTTAGCTACAGGAAGAACTTCTTTATTGACACTCCTATTCTTCCCATGGTGTGGAAAGCAAACACCTGAATCATATGAGCTTACCTTGGCTCTAAGCTGAGGGGAAGGTAAATGTACCTTTTCTCTGCCACTAGCTTGCTTAGAACATTATATATACCTGCATATAAAATCATAAATATTTAGTTGGAACAAGAAATGAGTACTTAATATTGTTTAGGAATGCTAATATTGCAAACTTAATAGTTACAATGGCTATTTTATGCTGCTCACCAGTGAACACTTTATGCTCCTGCAATATGCCTACTTCCAGTGTGCTTATAAAAAAAAAAAAAAAGGCATTTAAACATTTGAAAAACAGAACTTACTTTGTAATTTAGCTATGACCAGAAACATTTACATTTCAAAACTCAGACTTGATTTGAAAATAACCATATTCCAGGAAAGTAGGTGTTAAAATTGCTTCTATGTTCGGTCCAAAACTTTCTCTCTCTGTATGCTCTGCAAGCTTGTGTAATTCATATTCAGCTGAATACACTGAGAAGGGTTCAGGTGTTTGCTTCCCACAACAGGAGAAATTCTTTCAGACATAGTTGGGATCTACCAGGTCCCTCAGTTTCCCATCGCAGGGTTGGCGGAGCCCAGAGCCCGTGGGAGGGAAGCGGCACTGTTTGTAACACCTGAACGTCTCAGAAATGCTCAGGCTCTGCTGTTGGCTCCTCTGAATTAAATGCAGAGCAACTCACTGACTTCAATGCTGCTGCCTTGCATTGCCCCTGACAGACTGAGAGCACAACTTGGTTCTGTGTAACTGTCACCTTGCTGATTTTGCACAATCATTTTGCTTGAAACTATGAATAATGCCTGGATGGTGTAAATTCCCCAAGGGCCATAGCAGACGCTATCAACTCTGCCAGTGGTATCGAGGCATCTGGGAAATTCTTTTATTTCCAGACTTTATGCTTTAAGAACTTGGACACTTGATTGCAAAGGAGTTTGCTTTAAGAGACTGCAAATTCCAGAAGACACACAGATAGCGCTGAAATTTTCTCAGACAATTAATAATAATGACTGAAGAGACTGAGGAACTGGAAGCATATTCTCCTGTCTGTAGTCTACACAAGGAAAAAACAGATTTGACTCAGCATTGGCATTCAATACCTATTTTTCATATGCCATCTATTGTCTGTGGCAGGGAGACCCAACCTTTGAACCAGATACCCCACAACCCACAAGCAGTTCTTATTTTTGTGAAGAGCAAAAGCATATTCTAGCCCTGACAACCCTGAAACTTTGCTTAGGAGTGCTGTAATTAGAGCTTGTGTCTCTTTACTTCAAGCTTTGGATCTGCTTAGGAAACCTGGAGGCTTGGCTCTAAAACCAGTATTCGTGTTAAGATGCTGTGCTAGTTACACTCTAGACTTGTCAAAACAATCTAACCAACTCTGATAGGAAACCAGAAGCAAGAAGGAAAAATTTGGCTGAATTCCTATATCCAAATATTTTTACAGCATGAGAAATTGAACTAATAATGCTTCTGTCTGGTTAACAGCTGTCAAAGGATGAAAAATAAGCTACTGGGAATGTAGTCAATCACTCACTCCTTTTAATGTGGTGTGAAATCCATAAAGGCATTTATACTGAATCTTAATGTGTTTTATGGAAAAATCACTGGTAGCTGTGTTGAAGAGAAGCCAATTTTTAACAAGCAGCGTCTGGTGCTTTCCGGGCCACTCTACGCATGTGTGTTCTGTAGGGAAAGATGAGTTTGCACTCTGTTTGCCTCTGGGAATGCATGTTTAGTAACATTCCCTCTCTTCCCCCTCTGCTTGAGGTGGGTCACCAGGACGTAAGCTTCATTCACAAAACCCACATCTGAGCTTCATGCAATTCCTCTCTGCCGGTGACTGCAGTTTTTACCTGCATGCAGGACGACGGCTCCTCTCCTGGCAAAGCACACACGCTGCAGTCCTGCGGACGCGGCAGCACCCAGGGATGTAATAACCACGACAAATCCTACTGATTTTGCGAGACTGTTTTTCTAAGACAGCAAAGCAGGTGTAGCACCGTTTGCAGGGCTGTGGCCCTAAGTTGTGTGCTGTATTCTGTCACCAGCGGGTAATGCTAACACTTCCCTGCATGACACAATGAGATATTAATGTGTGTGAAGAGCTCAGTGTTGAACCGCACGCAGAACAGCCTATATATAGCAATAGATAGCAGCTTTTGAAATCAGGATGGCAATTTTTGTGACTGATAGCATTGGGAAATTAAGTGCTCAGTGACCGCGCACAGAGAACACGTGGCTCAGGTTGTTGAAGGATTTGTGTTTCCCTGTGGCCCTGCTCTTCACTGGGGTTTGTTGGATGGATACAGCTGGATACAGCTGTGATAGTCACGGTCTGTGGCATCTTCCTCATCCTGCCCCATAGGAAATATACTGTATCAGGTGGTGCTAATGTATGGGCTAAAGCCCCCTTTGGTCACCCTCCTCCTCTGGATCAGCAGACCCATTGCAGGTTTTAGGCTGGTGAGTCCTGGGTGACTGCAGGGAAGCTCATCCTGCCCAAAGCACTCATACATGAAACCAGAGCCAGTCCCAAGGTTTTCTGCCATTGTTTAAGGTAAAAGCACCATGTGAAATGTAACTCATGACACTCCCTTCTTTACATCTCCACCAGTTCATCTGACTACCAAAATCAGGCTAGCCATTAAGGGCCACTCTCAGTGGTAGTTTTACACTATATAAATCTACAGTCCTAGGGACCTGAGTAGGGGATAGCCCCTTTCCCATAAACTCACAACCACTTGAACCTCACTCCCCTTTCTCATGACATAGACTCATTTTGTAGTCTGAGGCTCACCTGGTATGCTCAATCCAGGTGGTTTTTAATTAATTTTATAGAGAGACAGGAACAGAAACAAGACAGTACCCCAACTATACACCAGCATATAACTTTCATGCATGCAAATTGTAAAAAAACAGAAAAATACTGAATAGACTCTTGGTATTTTCTTTTCTGTTGGTTACCTTTACCTAGTGACCTGTAGAGGTGAGCAGTTACTATTCCTCAAATCAATAATTTACTCAGTTTCATAATGTATCTTTCACACGTGACTTAAGTCTCCGGTCCACACTTTCTCATAGCTCCACAGTACAAATTATACAAATCGAGGCAATAGAAATGCTTAGCAGTGGGATCACACCCAGGATATCTTCCTGATGTCTTGTCACAATGAATTCTCCTTTCCAAACTGGGAAGGGCACAGGCACAGTCATAACAGGTCAGGCCAAAATAGAAAGTAAGTGCCTCAGGATGGCTGTAGGGCTAACACTGTTGTCACAGTTCCTGTCCAGCCTGACACCATCAGTATAATAAAAGCTGTGGTTTCAGCCGAGTTCCTTCCAGACATTAGTTCAGAGTGAAAAAACTACCCAGAAGAACCAGGGTCTGTGGAGGAAATGACCAGGGCTGAACAAGCATGATGGTTAACCCCATTCAAAAACAGAAGGTCACCTGTAAGGCAAATACACATTAAACAGCTGTCTGCAGCCTGCTAAGCCAGTGACCAAATAGGAGCATTGGACTTCCAGTCCCTTAGCTCTCAGAAACATAACTGTTCCTGAACTGTTTCTGAATTTACGTACTGCGTAACATGCAACTAGTACTAAATATATTATACCAAACCAACATTCATGCTTTCTTTGCTCTATTTATTCATTTTCCTCTTTTAACTTAGATCAGCTCCCACCCTCCAGAAACTGCATCTTACAGTAACATTGTATACTAGTGATATACAAAAAATTTGGAGGCTTTCCTAATATAATCCCTGTGTTCCAGTGTGCTGGTTTTTTATTCAACTAAACATATTATGGCCTTGTGCTTCTCCCTTTCACTCATACCAGAAAAGATACATCACTTGCTTCATTAAGAGCATACCTCATAACATGCTGTTTTTCCTACTGGATGACAAGTTCCCTCAGCTTCCACTGAATTCAGTAGTGATGGGGGATGCTTATGAGTCTGAGCCTGAATTCTCAGCTAAGTGAAGCATTTGGGGTTTATCTCAGTCCCACTGAAAGCAGTGGGGCATAAATATAATTTTAAACAAACATTTAAGTACTTTGCCAAATGCAGCTAGACTGCTGAACATAGGTCTCAACAAAAAAACTGGTTTTTATTTCTTGTCATGATAATGTATTTTGACACACTGTTACAGTACCAAGTCAGTCATGTAATCTTTAACACATTACAACCAAGAGAGAAGTCAGCCTGCTGTACTGAAATTCATGAATAAGAGTCATCTGTAGCTGAAAATCAGCTACACCCATTTTTATATTAAAAGTGCGATGCCCCTATTTCCCGAGAACTCTTTCACTTCTATATCTCCAAGGAAGCTCAAACTAGGAGTTAGGCAGCCAGTGAAGAGACGGGGTGCACAGACTTCCAGACAGATGTTTTGCCCATGTGTGGAGAAGGCAATGTCACACGTGGGATGCCCAAGGGCGCGAGCATGCCTAAGGAGCACAGGGGCCCACTTATGCACCACAAGACCTCCTGAAGACCGCTGTGGCATTGACCAGACATTTTATACAGCCACATATCTTCCCCCAAATACATCCTTTTAATGTTTGGTTTTAATTATTATGTTTAGTGTATGGTTTCTCTTTCATTTAACTTGAATCTTTGTTCCAGCGTTACAGCTACAGTACTGAACACTTCCTTGCTGTTTCTGCAGTTACTTCTGTCTTCCCAGCTTTGATTAATTTTTGGAATTTATCTAAATTATTCCTTAGAGTGTTTGTGGTAATAAATCATTGCCTAGTTGCTAGTTTCTCTCCTCAAATTCAGATACTAAAGCAGTAGGTGTTCTAGAAATGACTGTGAATCTAACACTTGCGATGGTTACGTATATATGGAATTGTTCTCCCGGCGATCAGCAGCATGAGCTTATAGCATGTAGGACGATTACATTCTTTCAGTCAGCTCCTGAGACACCTGAGAGCCTGTATGCAGACACCTAGACCGGCAAGGGTTCCCAGACTGGCAAGCCTCCAAAAGTCCCATAAGGAGAAAGCTTTATCAAGAGGGAGGAACCAGCAGAAGCTTTATCAAGAGGGAGGAACGGGCAGCAAACCCGTCTATGCATGTTAAGGGTGAAAATATCATTCCGCCACTAACTCTGATTAATGTCCTTTACCAGACCACTGAGGCTATCCCAGCTATTAACCCTTGGTCCCCACCACCTCAGTGAGGAATCACAGCAACGCTACAACCCCCCTTCTCCGCCGGGCCGCCTCGTCTCCATCGCTCCCGCCGCCCAAGGCAGCTCAGCGCCGCAGCGGGGCAGAGAGGTGCCCGTCGAGCCTTCACCCCAGTCCTCTCACCTCTCCTTCGGTCACCTTCGTCTTTCACCACGAAGCCCCGTGCGAGCACGAAGTAGAGCAGAAGCAGCCCCCCCAGCCCCGCACCGCGGCGGGAGGAGCGGGGGGGCAGGGGAAGGGATTCCCTCCGGCCGTGCTTTGCCCTTTTTACCAGGAGAGGGAGCAGGTATCTGCACATCCCCCGAGGTTTTGTCCAACCGCTCCGCAGACTCGCAGAGCTCCGCGTTTTCCCGACGGCAGGGGCAGGCGCGTGTTTAGCTTCAAGACTTTCTCACACACGCACAAGTGGCTTTCAAGCAGCTCTTAAGTGGCTGCACATTTTTGCACCTGTGAGTCATTAGACACAGTCCTGCCACCCTTACTCATAATCCCGAGTTTCACAAAGAATTTCCCTGGAACCTGGGGGTTTTCTTTTTAAAAACCAAGAAGTCCTGGAATTAAAGATGACAGGAGTAGGCTGTCCAGAGTATGTGAAGGAGAAGTGTTACACATCAGTTTCAGCAGGCGGAAGGTAATGCACTCGATTCGGGAATGAAAGACAAAAAGAGAAATAGGAATGCATTTGAAAGGTCATGGGAAAACAGCACCTGCAAGAGGAAAGCAGATTTTTTCGATAAAAAATGTGAGGACGGCTGGGTTCAAATAGCAATGCAGCAACAAATACCTGCGCTTGCTGCCTGCAGTAGCAAACGCTATGTTGTATGACTCCAATTAAACACAGCTTTACACAATGCACAGCATAGTATTTTCCTTTCAGCTGCGAGGGATATAAAGATCTTCTTGTTCTAAATTCTAAGTAAAATAAAATTGCACAGAAGACACTATCTCTGAATGGGAAGCTGTTATGGCTGGCAGTGCTCCCACGCATGCAGGCAGGACAGTGGTCACTCTGGTCAAGTAATGCCTCGTCACACACTGCAAAGTAATATTGTGAAAGACACTAATGATCGTTTGAACTTAGACAACTTCATGAACCCACAGCAACTGCATTTCATTGTTACCTGCCCTGGGGAGTAAGTTGTCTCTGTATTGCCTACGTGCCATGTAAAAGCATCCAGTCTGTGTCTACACAGTTACCATTTCTTTTAGATTCATAATCAGTTCAATATGCTGGAAGATGCTAGTGTTATCATGCATCTTTTATATCTTGTGACAGAGACAATTTCATCTGCAAGTATTACAGGGCAGACTATGCCTGTAAATAGAGGAGGCAGCTCCGCTCCCAGACCTTTTGTGCTCTTGGCAAGTTCATGCCAACACCCAGAAACTGCAGGAGCAGCTCCAGCACTGCTACCTGGCCACCCTTGCTCAGGAGTGTTGCATTCTTTAAAAAATAGCTGTTTTCCACAGCAAGCCATGAAGTGGGACCACCTGATGCCCCAGGCCACCTCAGGCAGTTAGACAGCACTGCAAGGGTAGGGAACCAGAGAGGCCTCCAACTCTCTGCTGCGATTTCCTATCAATATAATGCCAGTTGTTCCACAGCTTTTTGGTTATACTTCTGTATCTGGACTTCCATCCTCAGGAACCTTGGCTGTGCAAGATCTGCCAGACCTAGGGATTGTGAAGATGTCTGCACATCTTTTTGCAGGATGATGTGCTCTGACCTGAATGGAAATAATATTGTAGGTGCCATGCCTGTAGAAATAAAAGGAACCTGAAGACATGCCCTGAGTCAATCCCAGTGCTTAGAAACCAGAGACAATCAGAAAGCAAAATGACTGCTACTGAAATAGATGATGTAATGGTTGTTTAAAGGAAGGCTTTGGATTTTCTTCTTCATGGAGTTAAAACTGGAACAGACTTCAAGTGGTGGACCTCACCCTGCCATTTCTGCCTGCGTCTGCATCCTGTGTCCCATCTGTCTGACTTCCCAGTTTCGCAGAAAGTCATGCCCAGGGATGAGAGAAGGCAGCACCTCGTGAGGGCCAGCCGTGCT
Organism: Haliaeetus leucocephalus; assembly: GCF_000737465.1. Classification (NCBI taxonomy): domain Eukaryota; kingdom Metazoa; phylum Chordata; class Aves; order Accipitriformes; family Accipitridae; genus Haliaeetus; species Haliaeetus leucocephalus. The sequence continues at coordinate 6,147,953 of NW_010972864.1, read as the reverse complement.
TTCCCAGCGAACAGGAGACAAATTTCCCCATGCCAGTGCCCACCTCCTCAGTGCAGTGCCCTCCTCCTCCACGGAAGACAGGATGGCAAGAGTAGTGGCTGCAAACATCTTTCCTAAACCCAGCGGTTGGCCTAATTTTCTTGTTTCATGCAATTGTTAGAAAGGAAAATCAAAGTTGGGTGTTAAAGAAGTGTCAGCAAGCAAACGGGTTAAATGGTGCCCTAAGTCCGTGAACACAGATGGGTGAGAGCAGAACCTGTTTATAAACTGCAGCAACACTGCTGCCTGGAGATGACTTCATGCCTGAAGAACTCCTGTAACCTTTTTCCATCAACGCCTTTCTTTTCCTCTCGCATAAAAGTCACGTAAGGACATACACTACATTATATGAATGTCAGAGATAACTGCCCAGCAATTGTGCTTTCCTTTTACTTCCCTTTTCCCTCAAAAGCAAGTCTTTCCTTTTGCTGCATGCGAACAAAAATGGGATTTGATGATGAAAATCTAATCCCCAATCAAGTCTTTCTTTACCAGTAAAATTTTCAGAGAAGATGATAAGCAGACACATAAGTGCAGCTCTTTGCTGTGATGATCACAGAGGAGTATAATGAAGATTAATCATCATTTTATCAAACTATATCCATTTTTTTAAGCACCTTGATTAAACAACAGCTTAAATTCTGTAGAAGTGGCCGAACCCAAGATGTGCTACGGTGATGTGCTGGCATCTTCACTTCCCTGGGAGCCTGAGGACAAATTCTCTCATGCTGTCCACAGAGGAGCCAGAAGCAGTAACACAGCAGTTAGCTTCATTCCCACTTCTATGCTATGCGCTTCGCTGCACTGGGAGTTATCCCCAATTAACTACCTTCAATTAATTTCCTGAGTAGATGCTCTTATTTTGGAGCAAGCACACCTACTTGTGAATTGGCGTAACTATTTTGCACGCAGATATAAAATAGGTATTCCTACGTAATATATGTGCAATGTCATATCTCTCATATGCCTATGGGTGAGGCAGTGGGTACAGACGGGACTGGATGCACGGTGAAATTAGGGCAGGCTGCTCAGGCTGAAAAGGAGACGTTTGAGGCTGGGCAGCATCTGTAGCTCCCCGTTATCCTCATTCCCACATTATTTGTAAAATCAGCTGGTTGGGGAGGAGGGGAAGCAGCTGGGTCCCAAGAGAATGCTTGCTCCAACGCTGTTTTCCCTGCCTTCTCCATGCTTCCGCCATGCCCGTGGCTGCCTGGCCCTGCTGCACCACATTGTGGGTGCTCCAGGCCCCGCACCCCCCAGCCTCCCTGCCAGCTTTACTTCACACCGTGGGCATCCTCCCTGGGCGAGGCGGGCTCCTGCCCCACTCCCGCACCCCAGGGCGCACAGCCAGGGCACCCAGCAGCTAATCCTCCCCAAAGAGTGACTAGCAAAAAGGAATACATCTTGGAGCTAGGAGCTAAAAAACTACCCTAGTTTAAGAAGGCGGGTTGATTTGCAAGCGTGAAATAACCAGGCCATAAAACATTCAAAACACCATTTCTGCTCGTTCTTACAAATAGCCGTACCCAGATGGGAAACACACAATTCTCCCACTTCCCCTGTAACTGGCTTGGCTGGTGGGCAATGCCTTAAGACCCAAGTTTTCAGGCCCTCAGCATTTATTTACCATCACCACCGTGACTAGTGAAGCATGTGCTCAAGCCTGTTGTTGGGACAAAGCCCCGAGGAGCTGGGCTACGGCATGGGCAGGCACAGGCAGACGGCCAGCACCTCGACGACAATAGTCATTACACCAAATTAGGTGTGGGCAAAAAAACCCAAGCCATTTTCCTGTAGCACCAGTAAGACTAACAGTCACATACAGCTTGCCTACAGATGCCTTTTTTCTGGAGGCCTCGGATTGCCAGTCCCTAAGGGAGCAGACAGGCTCCCACTGTGTTTGCCCCTTGCTGGTGTCCCTCCCCGAGTACCTGCTGCGACCCCTGTTGGGGCAAGGACCAGGGGGAAGCCTGAGCAGCTGTCCCCATGCTCTTCCCACCAATGCACATGGGATACCTTCCTGAAATAAATATCTTTCTACTAGTTGTGGGATATTTCGGTCTGCTTGCTCCTGCTTTGCTCTGAAATAACTTCTTCAGCAAATGCTCATCCTAGAAGTATTTGGAGATTTGCCTGACTGAGAACTGACTAAAAATGCACATTTTTGACCTCATATTTTACATCTAATAGATCATTTAACAAATTCATATTTCTGTCTCTCTCTGATCGTATACTACAATTGGATGCTTGAAAATAAAGAAAGCATTAGGTGCTCTGAAGATTTCTAGGCCTCCTGACATGGCCATTTTCAAGATAATAGTAGGAGACAATAGGAAGCATAATCATTAACTACCTGGTAGTGATGTCAGACCTTCTGTTCTCTTGGGTTAATGTATGATTTAATCACCACAAATGGAGGTCTTCAATATGCCCTTTTACTGGGATTAAGTTCTGGTTACATTTTTACATCCATAAAGACTTCAAATAAATACAGTGATCTATATGCATGATATGGTAATTGTGATAACTTGAAATTGAGAAAGATATTGATAATTATATGCAGTGAAAATGGCTAATGTTGACCACCCGATAGCATTGGCTATTTCACTGATTAACAGCACTAGTTAATAAAACTCTTGCTGACTTAAATCTTACCTATGCCTTATCATAAGATACAGAGAGAAAGTAAAAATGAAATATATAATGGTTTATATCACAAACGTAGCACAGCTGGCTGGCATTTTTGGCATGATATATGTGCAGACACATCACAAAGCAGCCAAAATCAGCATAAAGCCCAGGGCTGCATACATTGCAGACTAACAGTGAACCACTAAACCCTTTATGCTGTGACTCCAAGGCCCCTGAAAATTACTGTATTTTATCCTACAGTTTCATTTCTTTAGCCCACCCTTACTTAAAGTATACTCTACAAAATGGGCACTGATTTCTCTTATTAGTGGCACTCCAGAAAACAACAGGAAAGCTAAACCCTGTGCAAATTTACCTTGCTTTGCTGCTATTTTATTAATATAAAAATGTGGCTCCTGCCTGTGGAACTGGTGGTGCTGGAGCTCCGCAGCCAGTGAGCCTGCCCGGCCACCGGCCCTACAAACTGCCTTGCCTCTGGCCTGCTGAGCCCCCACCATGGGCTGAGAAGGCAGCTCGCTCTGGTCTCTCTATCCTCGCTACTTTGGCTAACTGTGGCATAGATAGTTGTCAGCAGGACTTAAAGCAAAAGCATCAACTCATTTTCCTAGGTTAGTGATTTACAGCCAGATAACAAGTTATGGTCACTTTTGACAAGGATCAGAGGTGAAGCAGTGACCCAGGGTTGAAAGGTAATGCATCCTATTACCAACCCACATCTGACTGCTGCCTTGCAAGCCTCCCCTCGCACTTGCTAGGGGAAAGCAGATGTCTTATTAGCTGCCATCCTTAAGTGGCTTTTGTCATCATGTCAACCTTGAAATAACACAGGGCTGGTGGGGGAGAAACAGTGGCCAAAAAATGAGCTGCTAGACAGTTTAAATAGAGCAAGGAAAGACACTGGTGTTTAGAAGAAGCAAAATGCAAAAATGCACAGGAATATTTTTTCTAGCTTTGTGGACAATAAGGGAGTAAGACTTGCACCCAGTTATCCCAAATTATTGTGATACTTAAAATAGGAGGTGCTTCTATAAAGGATGGACTAAAGAAAGCAAGCTGCAGAAAAATTTGGGGTAATACTCGACATGCATACATTTATAAAACGTATAGTTAGCATAAAGCCTATCTGACAGGTAACCTACTCTGTCTGCCAACATCTAATTTAATTGATGCTTTAGAAATGTGGATGCCCATGCAGACTGCTCACCTAGCTGCTTGAAAGATATTCTTCATATCCCTGAAAATCACTCTTTCAAACCAAGGGATTAATTTACTGGGGCTGAGATAAAACCTTTGATCCCTCTTTTCTGTCCATAAGAAGGAAGGCAGGTGAAGCAGAAGCTGATGCTGAGCTAATCTCGGGCTCTCCTGGTGCCATATGTATTTCAAAGCCGAGGAGGACTAGGTCCGGCTTGTGGCAGAGCAGCCAGGGCACAGTGATAGCCGGTGGCTCCATGATGGGGGACAAGCTGGGAGATGAGGGCAACCACAGCACGAGCTGTGCCCTCAGCAATGGGGCGCAGGCCCACAGGGTCTGGCCGTGGTGGCCAGAGCCAGGTCCATTGACAGCCCCAGGTAGGGAAAGCGGCGAGCCAGGCCTGGAGTCCAGCCGGGGAGGTCTGGACACCTGATCTGGCATTTGCCAAATTTTTTCACCTCCAGAAGATGTTGTGTTCGTGCTGTTGTGTGAGAGAGAAGCAGGTTCACGGCTGTTGGGCCAATAGTTTTTCTGGCTCCAGAGAGGGCGATGGCCGTGTGTGCCCTTGGAGAAAAAACTATCAGCAAGGAAGGAAATTAATGATAGAGTTGCTCTGGGATCAGCCTTAACGCTGCCCTTGTTCTGCTTTAGTGGTAGAAGCGCAAGGCGGGAGGTAAAGCAGCACGCTGTTGACACCAGACTGGGAGACACTGCCAACAGAGCAAGGGCTGAAATATTATGTGAAGGCATAATGCATGAGCATGAGGGCCAGTGGGGTAGAAATGGAAATTTATCTAACAGCAAAGTAATAGTCTCCGTGTTTCGGGATTAATCATGGAAATTTCTTTGAGTTCATCAGCTGTGAATGACAGAGGAGGAGTAAGTCTTGGTTTTATTAGTCACAAGGTGACAATGAGCCACTGAGATGTGTTGGCTGTGAGGAAAAAAAAAAGGTGACCGCAAAATCTATTAGGCAAGGTACTTCCTACAGAGAGCAGGACTTATTAATGCTATCACAGAAGTCTCTGGAGACATCTCATCCCTGCTGCTTTATACCAGTCACTCTCAGTCAGGAAAGACGTGGCCAGCCTGGAGCAGAGGCAAAGGTGACGGCTGGGGGCAGTCACTGTCCTATGAGGGAATACGCACAAGAGTAATTAGCTCAGCAAAAGACTTTAGAGCTTATATGATCGCTCTTCATAAGTAATTCAGAAGAGTTAGTAGCAGGAAGGGAAAAGGGCTATTTGAGTTAAGCTAAAGAGCAGTTTTGGCACAAGAACGAGTGGTGTGAGAGGCTGTGGGGATCCCACCGTGCCAGCGAGGGAGCTGAAGGAAGTGAGAAACACCATTAACCTTCCCAGACGTCCTTGGCTGTGGGCTGAGTAAGCCAGCTCAGTGGCAGGGGACTTGGTGGGCTTTAAGAGGGGACTGGGAGGCTAACGACAAGTTCATTGGAAAAGAGAGCTCAGTTCTGGGTAGCTAGGGGCTTTGGGCTGGGATAATTAGTGGATAATACAAGCTGATGTTTGCTTTTCTAATAGGCTATAGCTATTTTGAGACACTGAGAAGTTTGGGATATTGAAAAAGGTGAAACTCAGTTTGGCCTGTGCTGAAGAATGAGGTTATAAAGCTGAAGTGGGAGTTGGCAATAAGCACAAAATATCCTTGTCTGGGTCTGCAGTCTTCTGCCCCTGTGCCTTGTAAATCAATGCTGGAAAGAGTTGGGGAAATACAAACGACAAAATGAGTATATATGTTGAGAATAAAGAAGAAAAGTTCTTCATTCACACTTTCAAGTTGAAAGTTGCTATGGCCAAAGTACAGTTCAGCTATTGGTAACTTCAGGCATATATAGACTTGAATTCTTCCATATTCCCTGTCAGAAACTACCCGGCCAGATACTTCACTGCAAGAGCAGAAGCTCTGTTGTACAGTAGCACAGAGGACATACACTCTGCAAATCTGTGTGCTATCTACAGCTGCATACACTTTCAGCCTCCAGAAGAGCTATTCCCTTTCCTTCTTATGCTGGCAAAGTCAATGAAGAAGACTTCATTAGCACCAAGTTGAGGTGTATTTGTGGTGGGGAGTCTTGCACCTGTCCAAGCTGTGGTGATCTGAAACTGTGAAGTTGTTAAAAGGTGAGCCCAGGTGTCCCTGTGGCCTTTTTAAGTGATACCGTAATACCTCTTGAATGTCTTCAGAAAAAAGTGTCCAGGGCAATATCCGTACTCACAGCATGCGCCACAGAACAAACACCAAATATATATTCAAGCTCTCCACCATTGCACACACAATACCCTTCAGGATTCTAAGGACTGCTTATCCCACTCGGCTCCCTCCTAGCTGCCAAAAGCCTCTGCGGCAGAAGGAAGCCCCTTCTCTCTACCAACAGCACAGCCTCCACAGTGCAGCGCAAAGCTGGTCTTCAAAAGGTTGATGTTTGCTGTCGTTAAGGTGCAAGACACAAGCAGACAACTTTTCTCTGTGTTAATGGAGAGCTTCTTTTTGCCTTTGACTAATCTGAGAAAGTGCAGGTCCACTGACTGTATCTGCTGTTCCCCGCGAGGGCTGCATTATGGTTCATATGACTCCATGTGGGAAGTAGAGATCCCAAGTAGTAGATGCTACCTCAGGAAAAAACAAACAAATCAGATATGTCCTGGTACCCCCCCCCCCCCCCCCCGCCTTTCTTGTCACACATTCATTTTTACAACAGAAAATCAAAAGTCAAAGAGCAAGATCTCGTGCAAAACTTTGTTGCATTAAATCACGGGAAGGCAGTACCTATCCTGGCATCTCTGGTTGCCTTCTGAAAACAAATACTTGCTCTCACTTAACACTACTAGCTTGAATATAAGATGTCAGTATTGAAGGTTAGCTTGGTATGTTGACACAGAAGATGTCCTAACACAGGAAGACAGGGTGGGAGAGTGACAGCAGGTGATCAAGGACAATCCACCCTAGTGAATGAGCATTAAAGGCTGACGGAGAAGCATGAACTTGATAGGGGCGGGGGAGGAAGGAGTTTGAAGAAACACTGATTGAGGTCAAGAAGATTTCCCTTTTAAAAGGAGAGAGACAGAGGAACATTAAACAGGTAATGACAAAGTAAATGGAGGAAAGCTATTGCTCAGCACAGCGGCATGATAATCAGGAGAGGTTATACATGTATTCACTAGCTATTTGCACTGATCAGCCCAGGGACTTGGATCATGATGGTATCTGAGCATACAACAATAAAGGGAGATTTCCCAGGTGATTGTAGGCATGAACCAAAATGAACTACCTGCAGATCTGTGGCCATGTTGTAATGCAATACTGCAGTATACCAAATAAAATACCCAGGAGTTCAAAGGCATGCTCTGGACCCTGCCTGCCTCCATTCCCTGGGAAGCTGAGGGAATGCATTTAAAGAGAATAATCATGTGAAAATCAGGGTCTGTACAGCTCTCCTTCTTAGGGACAAGTAACTCCCACTGAGATCAGTGCGACATAGTCATAAAGGGTCTGAATTGAAATCCTTTAAAATAAATGGGAGTCTATAGTCCTTCTATTTGCTTCAGTTATGCTTTGTTCTGTATTTTTTCTGAGTTAAGAAAACAAGATCTCTGTTACTTCAGGTCTGGAGAGAAGTGATATTTGGATTTCTATTAGTGTTAAAAATTGCATCCTTCTTTCAGTGTAACCGCCCTCCCCCCAAAACCTTGTAAGCTATACTTCATAAGTACTACCTTTTGGACTAGGCAGGATTAAGACAGACTTGTTAATGCCACCGTTCGTAAGAGAACCCTTCCGGTGCTTCAACGTGAAAGTGGGCTGCCCTAGAACACGTATCTGCATCCTCTCAACTGCACCATCACACTACAGCAGAGCCTGGCAAATTTAATTACCACACAGCGTTCTGTTTTCTCCCAAAGAGAAGAGAAATGTGTTTGCCTCTTGCCCTGGGCTTTCACATGTTGTTCAGAAAGCTCCTATGCACCAGCACGGGCTGGGTGAGAGCTCTGCGAACACAGGCCAGCTGCCAGGAAAGCTGCCTCCAGCTCTGCTGCTCTCATTCCTGAGCTGTCAGCCTTGCTCTTCCAGGGGAGCAGAGCCGTCGGGGGCAGCCGGAGCTGCACCACTCTGCTGCCCCGTTGTAATTACAGCACGCCCAGCATGCGGGCTGTTAGGAATACCTTTATTAAGCAAGTGCCGCTGATGTGGCTTTCCCTGCTAGTGTGCAACACGGCTCTGCTTTAAACCTGAATGTTTCTGAAGCCTCGGCAGTGGCTTAGCTGTATCAATCGCTGTTGCTGTTAGCAGTGCAGGTGGAAGGGTGGGAAAGAGCCTGAAGCCGATCCAGAAGAAGGCCTGCATTGATAGTGCTTTTCCTGTCTATGTGATGTGGGAATTGTCAGGATGCCAACAATTCTGCTCCTTTTGAACATCTTCTAGCAAAAGAGACTTCTGATTTCTGTTCCAGTTGAAATGCTTCCACTGGTTTCTCTTGGTTCCACCTGAAAAATAGGCTTTAGATCAGAGTGTTTGGGCCACTGATTTTCTGGGCACGTTACTGATCCCTGGGGCCGTGGTGCACCAGCAGAAACCCCAGGAAGGTTCCAGTGGAATGTCACCTGTGAAAGGTGAACTTGACCTGAAAATCGACTTCAGCTTCACATATCAAAATTAACTGAAATGATTTTACTTCCTGGACAGAGACTGTCTTTGTGATGGTCAAGAAAAAGCAGTGCAGGAGGCACTAGCCGGAGCTTTTTGTACCCTCAGAACCTGCCTCAATACTCCACCTTCTGCCCTTTAGTAGACCCGTGTCCAGCTGATGCCATCTGCCCGTGGCCCTAAAATCACTACAGTTACACCCACCATGGTTCAGACTGGGAATACCTGTATGTTCACAGCAGTGCCTCACATCAGGCAGTGCATACAGATTAGCATGAATCCGACAGTGGCCTCGCATCTCCCAGAGATTCTCCAGGGCTGAAGACTCCTCATATGATTAGTTAAACACTCTTCACAGTTGCTTTGCATTATTGTAACACAGAGTGCCATGACCAGACTGGAGGATCTGTTCCATATACTGTACAGAGCCCCAGCCCACAACACTTCTAGTCACAGTCCACTACGTGGGACTATGTCTCAATTATAAAATCACACTCAAAATATTTCTAGTTAGTACAATTATGATTCAAATAATATTAAACTATTTTTTGCATGAGTTTAGGGAAAAAAAAAAGATTTAATCCAACCAGAAGAATGATATGTCCTGACTCGAAGAAGGGAATCACTGATTAACTTTTAGCATACAAAAATCCTGCCAGTTTCTGCTAAGAGTCACCATGCTCCACACAGAAATCACTGCTGAAAATCAGAAGACGAAATTACTTTCCATGTAGAGGTAATAAGTGCATTTAATGATGGGCAGAAGAACCTGTTAGGACATTTCTCGTTCTGGGAATTTGCAGGCTAAGGAATTAGCAGAGACATAAAATGAAGACACTTGGATAGGATAAGAAACTCAAGTTACTTTCACCAGTATGCAATGTGATGGACTCAGCAGCCACTTTACTGGAGTTTTTTTTTAACTGGGATTGATTCTCTATGGGTTAAAGGTGCTTTCACTGCTCCAGTTTTTTCAATTGGCTTGGAGGGTGATTATTTTTTTCAGAATGAGAAATTTGCATTTAGATGGTCAGTGCAGCTACTTCAATCTTGACATCCAGTATAGCAGGCTGGGTCTGTGCATGGTGGCAGGGACATACCAAAGACCACTCTGTGTCCTACACTGTCCCTTCTCCCCACACAGGAAGAAGTTAGTCTGGATTTCTTTTCTAACCTGGGGGACACATGATTGATCAAGTGAGCACTAAGCCCTTGTCCAAGAAGGCTGTATAGGGTGGCAGTGTAGCTTGTTTCAGGGTTGTAGTTTTATTGTACAGAACAGAAGAATCATTACTTGATTTGTTTTAGTATCCTAAGAGTCCCTCAGACCAGGTGCTGAGACTTCTTGTGGGCAAAACCCCAATGGATCCCTTCACCCCAGGGGGTTTACCATGCCAGGCTCCAGTCTTGGCAGTAAATCTAATAGACAGCCAACCCTACGAAATCAGTGGGGCAACTTATGTATTCACAGCTATGGATGAATGCACGTGTTTGCAGGATCTGGGTCTTCTTTTTTCCCCTCTTTCTTTCAACTTGCTGGACTACTGGAAGTCTTTATGTGTGTGGCAGACTGCTTTTCCTTACGCTGCTTAGATGAGACCCTGAGATAAGCGTGAGTATGGGAGCACAGTGACTTCAAGTCAGCTCTGTGCAAACACAGGGACTGTTTAGCTTTCCATGAAGTACTGGGATCTCTGTGCTTTGGCCAAGCATTGTTGATCACCTTCTTAGGAAGCAGTGCTCTCCTTTAATTTCTGGCCTTTACCAGGGAAACCATTGATCTAACTGGCAGCTCAATTTTATCAGATACTGATCAGATGCATGTTTGCTGAAGACAAAGGTCTTTTTGATCAATTGCATTGGGAATTTTACCTGGAATTCAATACACATACGGTCTCTGAAGGCAAAGATTTTCACTGAGTTTTATCCTGAAGTATAAATAGCCTTTGACTATAATTGTTTTTCCTAATTTGCAGTCATGTCTTTTCCGTACGTGGATAAGATTTCTAAGTAAGTGTAGGTTATTAAGATCAGATTCTAGCAATGATTATGCTGCTGGTTACTTTCCTGCTTACAGCATGTAGCCTTTTTTCTCTTCCCTCCTCAAAGGGATTTAGTTCTAGTAGACACCCTTTTGTACTGAAACTGTAATTATTCTATCGCCTGTTGTTCATTTACTAATGTTGTTAATTCTCTTCAGGCATATTTTTCTCTTTTTTGTTGGTGCCTTAACACTTCATTCTGTAATTTGCTTACTGTTTTTTCCAACCTTATTGCAAACTAGAAATTTAATCTCTGAGTCGAAGAATATAAATCCAACTTCCTGAAAATAAAAAACAAGGGATTTTATAGTTTATTTGATATTTAGCGCTAATAAACTCAAGAGACTGGAGAATGCTTACCATCTCTTAAAATTAGGCTTTAAATTTCCTTAATTGAATTAGAAGAAGTATTATAGAGATTTACTTGATTTTCTGGAGCTCTTCAAACCATGTGCATTAAAATGCAGCCAAATGTAAGTTACATACCCAGGGCAAAGGAATAGGGGTCATACCTACAGAACGGACGCTCACATCTTAGGAAACGGCAGCATGCAAGAAGATATGAGGGTCCCAAGAAACAGACAACATAGCAGGAGCTCCCAGTGCCCTGCCTTGGTGATGGGCACTGTGTATGAACTGCCAACTTGTGAGGACAAGGGATTTTACCACTAAATGGGGCATCGGGGTCATCATTACTGGAACAGTACATGTCATTCTGCTGCTGGTGCTTTAAAAAATAAAAAAAAGCAGGAAACAAACAGGAGAAGTCCAGAACTGAAAAGGACAAAGATGGGGCCTGGACAAATGCTTTGAAGGCTGGAAGAAATGCCTTGCAGTGAGGGACTTTGATAACTCAGTCTGTTTAGCTTAGCAAAGAGAAGACTGAGAAGTGACTTGGTATCACTGCAAAGTACCTTCACAGAGGAGGAACACAAATCCAAAAGGCTTTAACCTAGCTGAGAAGGCAGGAGAAGGAATGAGGCTGACAGAACAAGGGAAGCCAAAGACAGGCAAATCCAAAACCAGGCATGTTTTTAATGTTGCAGAAAACTAACTGTTTGAAGACAGAGCTAAGGGTCATCATTGATTGTTCATTTCTTTGTGTCTTCAGTCTTGTCTAGAAGATAAGGTTCAGTTAAACATCAGTAATTTTGTGCATGGGTAACAGTTCATGTCCTCTGACATACCAGGGGTTAACCTACACAACCACAACACTTTTGGTGTTAAACTTTATGATACTACAAATGAAGTGCTGCTTCAAGTGGAAGTGAGTCTCATAGAGTTTGAGGTCTCTTTTGTAATGTCCTGCCGGGTCAAGCAGTGATGACTTGACCTTCTATGCTTTTTTTCTCCTTCTATGCTTTTTCTGCTTTTTCCATTTCTAAAATAGTGGATAACGTCACAAGTTTCAAGTCGATGTTTAAGTCCAGTGCGTTTTGAGATCCTTGGACAAAAAGCTGAAGCATTAAAAGGATAAAAGAGTTCTTCTGCCTTGGATAAAAGGCCAAAATATTAAAAATCTCATATTTGCTCTAGTATAAATCTATGTGTATTTCCAGCTGTGGTGGAGCAGAAGAAAGACTGGAATATTTGCTTCCTGAAGTCTTATGCTGAATACCAGCAGGTTAAAACTCATGGAGAGAAGAGGTACCCATATCTATCTGTACATCAGGCAGTTATTTTCACCATAAGAATAATGATAGGAGTGGGGTAAACCATCACTGAAACTTATTCCCTCGCCACTCTATTCCTATGGAATACAGTTGTTTTACAAGGTCCTTTTAAAAAAAGTTTATGTAGCATTAATTACCTGCTGTAACTGCCGTGTGAGACCATTGTTTGTCAGAGAACAGTGACTATGAGATCTCTCATCTGAGAATTGCCACACCGGAGACCTGAGGTGCTCTGGAAGTATAACCCATATCAGATTTGCTACAGAATTATTCTTGGCTGCTTGCTCTGGTCTCAAACGCTGGTCTCATTTGAGTCCTAGCTAACTGAAGAGCCAAGAGCTATGAAGTTATTTTCTATTTCACTTTGATAATTTGGTATTGAGAGGGAATATTCCCCAAGCAGAGGTGAAATCATGACTACAGTTCATGGGTGGACATTTGCTGCTTTTGGTTTATTGCAGGTAGGAGTTCCCGCCTACACTACAATCTAGCGTGCAGAAGCTGCGGCATAGTAGGATACTGCTTGTAGAAAATACTATTGCTTTTGAGTTCCTGTAAAAAGGCTTCTCTGATAAAAGATATCCTAAAGAGTATTGCTGTAGTATTATATGAAAAGAAGCTTGTTCTGGAGCCATCCTTGACAGGCTGCAGGTTGTGATATTTTCTATCTTTTTTTTTAAAACCAGAATTATCTGCATACAGACAGTGACTTTGCTAGTGAGCCAGGTGATTTTCCTGAGCTTCACAAGCACAAGTTGGTCAGATGTCCTGCAGAACATATTTTTTTGCTTGCCTTTTTTTCTTGTGCACAGTGGTTTTAAACAATTTAGAAAGTCCAAAAGCAGCATAAATTTTCTCATCACCCTTACACATGTGGTTTAAAACTTTGTGAACATATTAATAGTCAATTATGTTTAAAAGTTTCTTTAATCATCACCTTGAAGCTTGAGGATGGGGATATTAATGGTGAACTAGCCTGGTACTAGTTTTGTGAGGAGGAGTTTCCTCTGTTATGATAATCTATGAACACTAGAAAAAAGTTAGGTCTAGCAGATATGCATTGCACAGTACTTAACAGTAGTTTGAAAACCTAGTGGAGAGACAAATCTCAGGTTGGGCCCTTCTTGTTTAATTAGTTTAATTTCATTTGCTTCATAAAGTTTAATCCTTATAATTTTAGTACAGATAAGCATTGCATCAGTTTAGGTGCTTCAGTGAAGTGTTTCTTAATGGCTCAGATTTAGCTCAGCAGATAGATGGAGGTGTTTGCAAGTTGCTGAGCAAACTGCTGGTGTTTTGTGTGTGTGTGCAACTTCTGCTCAGCAGAGTTGTGTACTGAGCATGAAGTGAAGGACAGCTGGTGAGAAACATTTGGCTGAGGCCAGTTCAACAGGTAGAAGGTTCCTGGTAAGGCCTTAAATACACATTGGCCATTAGGTGTGGAACTTGGATTTTATGATTAGGTCCCTACTTTTGTTTTATTGGGCTAGGGAGGACTAGAAAACTGTTATTAATTTCTGGACCTATTTTATAACATTTCAAATTATTAAAATGAATCGCATTTGAAACCTCCAAGACTCACATTCTCAGTGTTTTGCTTCATCTTTATTTTTCTAGTCACATGGAAATCTTGGTCCAAGGTTCCCAAGGGGACTGTAGACATATAAACATTTTTAAAACAGGTATGAAAATTGCAGCTAAAAACCAAGTCGAGACTTGGAATGCTCTGGATGCTAGTTGTAGCTCTGATGGATTAGTAGAAGGACTGGAAAGGCTACTTCTATTAATGCTTCGGTACTTCAATAACCCTAATTTCCCTGCCTGTAAAATGAGCTTTCACCTACCTCTCAGGCTGCTATACAAATCAAGCTCAGGCCTTTGGGAAGTTAACAGGGACATTTGCAAAGTGTGTTATAGTTTACAGGCAGCATCCTCCCCCCGCCTCTCCATTTCACAAAACAGGAACCACTTCAGTACCACTAATACACCAGTTACGCAGTAGGAATCCAGTGATTTCAACTCCAAAAAGGTTTGAATAATTCAGTGCCATTTGCTATGTGAATGTAAGCTGTGACAGGGAAAGGTCCGAACCATCAACAGCCTTGACTCTACCTCCTCTTCCCGCTACAAAACTGCCACGTTCAGTTAAATTCGTTGCATTTCATGATGAGGAGTGAAAGCAGCCATGCAGCATGAGATGAGCCTCCACCGCCAATGATACTTTATTAGCTTCCTTTCACCAAATAGAGTTTTCAGCAAGTTGCCCTCTTCTACTATACGGAGTTTCCTGGAGATACTGTACATATATACAACGTGCATGTGAGTGTATTAGCAGTTGAAACCATATTATTAGTCTTTTATTAATTTGATTTGTATTTTGCCCATGACAAATGTATGTTTTCCTCCCTTCAGAGCAGACTGCTTGCAGTCTGTACAGCCAGAGACACTGCTAACAAAAACTAAGCCACCACCCACCAAAGAGCAATGACAAACAAGCTGGGACAGGGTCTCAGTGAATTTATTTCTCACTTGTTCACTAGAATTATGTAGGTTTTGTTGCACAACCAGTACTGACAGAGATGTTACCAAGGTTTGAAGCTTTTTCTTCTAAACAGAGGCTGTTCTTTCCTTTAGGAAGAAAAAACCTGGCATGCAAGCCAGCCCAGAGCGCATTGCCAGCTGTGCAAAGAGGGCTTGGGGATGGGTGGTCCTCAGGCCACCTCATCGCTGGGCTTGGTGGTGGCGTCCACGCGGCAGTGTCTGCTTCTCAAGCTGATGTAGCATGGCCCAGCCTGGCTTTTCTATATGGCATTTCTCTATCCTGTGCAAGCTGCTGGTACACTTAAAATAGCAAATATGAGCTTCTGAAAGGAAGAAAACATTAAGGAGAATGTTATTTCCACAGTTAACAAACATAAGACTCTTGTTACGTGTTCCGCCTCCCTCTCTCCTCCGCATCCACATCCATACACATGCAGAAAGAAAGGGAGAAAACTGAAAAAAAAAAAAAAAAGCACCATTAAGACCACCAAAACCATCTGCACTCAGACTTGTTACGCGTGTGCATGCCAACCATTTGTATACAATAACACATTTGGAGAAAGGATTTTAGGAAATGTGCAGCCCCTGGCAGCAAGTGCCTGAAAAGCATTTGTGATGCCTAGTTTTCATTTAGTGCATGCTTTGGGGTTTGTGGATGTATCTAGCCAAGAGCACTACCCTCTTGCCATGTTCTCTCAATAGCCAGCACAGAAACAAGATGCAGATCATGACTGAGGCTGCACATTTTTTTAATAAGACACAAGTCCCTTTTCACATTGGAAGTTGATCTCCGTTAGGGAGAAATCCTGCTTTAACTTTTCTCTCCTTTGGAATTTTCAGGAAGCATGGAAGGAAGGTCTGCAGGACAAGGCTGGCATTGTCTCCACACTGTAAAGCATCCTTATCTATAAAGGTTGCTAGCTTTGCGCTTTATGGCTTTGTCATTTAAAACAGATAACTCGTTCTGTTAACTGAGCTTTGAATTTTGGGTTTACGTTTTCTCAAAAATAATTTTGGAAGTGAATAAGGGAAGAAAGTAAGGCAGCAGGGAATAAAATCAAAGCATACTGATTTCACATAGGTGTTTATTCACAGTCCTGTGGCCAAAAAATCAAGGCAGAAAGCACTACTTTTCAGTATGAAAAGTATCCAAGTAAATCGTAGAACTAACAGAAAGCTAAGGGCTTAATGTAGGAAATAATCTACAAAATTTTTGACTTTATGAGCAGCTTTTATGGATTTATCTTTTTAAGTAGCTAGAAGGCCTTTAAAACTTATTTGCTATATGAACATGTGATCCCTGCTGCTTATGTAAAATGCACAGGAGTGAGAAGACCTTGTTACTGAGCTAGGATCATTTATTAGCTGCAAAGTGAAATAATTGAAGTTAACCTTGGGCATTGTAAATAAAACAGACATACATCTGCACTGAAAATCAGCAACATTTTCATCATTAAAGTAGATTTCAGGATTATTTATGCCAATTCAGAGGACAGCTCAAATTATTGAATCACGAATTTTCAATATCCAGCTTGTGTTATGATTGTATATGGCAAAACCAATTGAGGTGTTGGGAAGAATAAGCATTGCCTATTTGAAGCACCACAGCATTTAGTGCTTTCCCTCTGATTGTGCTTTATTGCTGCATAGCAGCTTCCATGAAACCAGGAACAAGCATTTTGCTGGATAAGCAGGAGGTGGTCCTTTAACTAGTCACTTTTCCGGAAGCACAATAATCTCAAGAAAAAAAATTTGCAAAATCTCTAAGTTTGTTTCCACTCAGTTTCAGTCAAAACAGCATTCATTCTTCATCACAGTTACCTTGGTGAGTTTGGATGGCAGTAACTCTGCAAAAATAGAAGTTTCATAATAGCAAATATAGGCCATAAGAAACTCAGGCAAATGAGTCTTATCCTTCTGTACATGTGCTAAAGTTATGGGTAGGATTTTAAAAAGTACATTGATCACTTAGGCAAAAAAAAAAAAATTGTTATTGATTTCCAATGGGATTTACACCTGCAAGTAATTTAGAGATTTTCAAGATGTATTTAAGTAGGTAAACATCTAAGAGGATTCAGAGAAAGAGGGAGGTTGTATTCTCAAGGGCTCTTCGGCATTTGCAGTGGCCAGAATCTAGCTGCCCTATCATCTAGTGCCACCCTTGTCCAGGCCCAGGACTACCCCAATGTGACTGACACCGAGTCAGGGCACTCATGTAAGGGAGCCCAAGAGACTGAAGAGCAAGGGGCAAGCTGAGCAAAGGAAAGACCTATCTGAAACTCCCATGAGGTGCTCGCTCCATCCTCCTTGTTTTCCATACTGCAATCATCGTTTTATATAGAAATCAAGGACAATGGCATGCAAGGCAAAATATCTTGTTTTTAAAAATCACTTTTTTAGGGAAATAAGATTTCCTCAGAGTATTTTCCTTTCAAGTGTACATTCCTACCATCTTCAAACACAACTCAGTTATAAGTCTCAATTTATTGTGTAAAATAGTACTGAATGTTAGTTGAAACATACATTTTTAAATCAACCTATAAAACTTATTGTACATAGAGTTAAAATTTAGTTGTACCTGAGCTTCAAGTTAAGGTTTAGCAGGCTTCTGTCACCTGTCCAACAATGCTTATACAAGAAAAATACTCTTTGCAGTGCTGCATTTGAGGCTGAGCGTAAATTCCACACCACTTAAAAATGTGACAGAACTAAGCTTTGAAAACAGAGTATGAGCCCATTTCCTAACACAAGACTCCTAAAGTATCTACTCATATCTCTTACTAAATCTCGAATTTGCAAACCCCTCAAACACATGAATATATTCATATCCAATTTTTCTTCAGTTTAATCGCATCACTGAGACTTAATGTTTCAAAAAATCAACATCTTATTCAGAGAAAGACGGCATTACAAGAAAGTCCCTTGGCTGAAAACAAAAGGATGAAAACTTTTCCAGACTTAACATGAGATATCTCCCTGTTTTGTCTCCTGTGCCATGTTATGATTAAGAAATGCATTTTCTGCTGCATTTTAATGTTGGCAAAATTAAATACCTCACAGAAATCTGACACTCTTTTGACACACCTTTCTAGATAAAATGACTCCTCTCCACAGTTGTTTGCTGCATCATGCAGTATAATCACAGAATCACAGGGTCACTTAGGTTGGAAAAGACCCATAAGATCATCAAGTCCAACCATAAACCTAGCACTGCCAAGTCCACCACTAAACCATGTCCCCAGGTACCACGTCCACAAGGCATTTAAATACCTCCAGGGATGGCAACTCAACCACTTCCCTGGACAGCCTGTTCCAGTGCTTGACAACCCTTTTAGTGAAGAAGTTTTTCCTAATGTCCAATCTAAGCCTCCCCTGGCACAACTTGAGGCCATTTCCTCTTGTCCTATCACTTGTTACCTGGGAACAGAGACCAGCACCCACCTCACTCCAACCTCCTTTCAGGGAGTTGTAGAGAGCGATAAGGTCTCCCCTCAGCCTCCTTTCCTCCAGGCCAAACAATCCCAGTTCCCTCAGCCGCTCCTCATGAGACTTACTCTCTAGACCCTTCACCAGCTTCATTGCTATTTGTTAGATGCGCTCCAGCACCTCAATGTCTTTCCTGCAGTGAAGGACCCAAAACTGAACACGGTACTCGAGGTGCGGCCTCACCAGTGCCCAGTACAGGGGAACAATCACTCCCCTGCTCCTGCTGGCCACACTATTTCTGATACAGGCCAGGATGCCGTTGGCCTTCTTGGCCACCTGGGCACACTGCTGGCTCATATTCAGCCGGCTGTCAACCAGCACCCCCAGGTCCTTTTCCACCAGGCAGCTTTCCAGCCACTCTTCCCCAACCCTGTAGTGCTGCATGGGGTTGTTGTGACCCAAGTGCAGGACCCGGCACTTGGCCTTGTTGAACCTCATACAATTGGCCTCGGCCCATCGATCCAGCCTGTCCAGATCCCTCTGTAGAGCCTTCCTTCCCTCAAGCAGGTCAACACTCCCACCCATCTTGGTGTCACTTGCAAACTTACTGAGGGTGCACTCAAGTCCCCTCGTCCAGATCATTGATAAAGATATTAAACAGAACCAGCCCCAGTACTGAGCCCTGGGGAACACCACTTGTAACTGGCTGCCAACTGGATTTAACTCCATTCACCACAACTCTTTGGGCCCAACCATCCAGCCAGTTTTTTACCCAGCAAAGAGTACCCCTGTCCAAGCCATGAGCAGCCAGTTTCTCCAGGAGACAGCAGTCCCATACCAGGATTATCTAACTTTTTTCAGCTTGTACATCCCTAAAGGTTTTCAGTGGCAGAATAAGTACCAATAAAATGAGAGTATGTAGTACAGTAAATTTCATGATAATACTTCCTAATTTATGTTTTTGAGACAGTTGAGTTGTTCTGGCTTCAGAAAGAGCCTGTTCTTTCATTCTTTTGAGGTTAGCCACATGGTTCCCAACTTTCCTTGATAGCCTCCTCAGCTGCACAGAGCAATTTCTCCCCTGCCCAGAGTGATTCCCCCTTGGGGGGCTCCAATTCTCAAGTTTAGGCTCAAGCCTGGATGGAGAATTCCAGAAAGCTTAACTTACAGCTTTGCTTACAAACCTGGTGTAGGGCCTAGTTTGTAGCCATGCTAAAAGATTTAGTCTACGCCTACTACTTACTGAGCCACTGGAAAAAAACCAACATGGAAATGATCTTATTTAAAGTATTATTAGTCACTTATTAATTATTTCCAGAAGTTTTATTCCTTTCCTCTTATTTTGTAATCCGGGTTATGAGTGTAAAAGAAGAAGTATGTATAACATTTCAGTGGGGAAGTCTTGAAAGCGTAGCCACATCCATGATTTTTATTTCAGATGGGCAATTCAGCATGGCTTTAGGGAGAAAACAAAAGAGAACACTGTTTGGACACCAATGAAATTCAAGGTTGGGGTCTTCAAAATAAAGCATCAGCTTTGTCAGCTTAACAAATCCAGGATCTGGAGTTGCACAGCTGTATATTTTAAATGAAATTGTCAGTATTAATTACTATTAAATATCATAATAGAAAAACAGGGCATAAAGGGACTACCTAGTCCCTCTCACTGTTTCAAGGCTTTCAAGGCAGGATTGACTATACCTGCCAGCTTTTACTCATGTCAACTGCCAATATTCTTTGCACAGATTTAAAGCCATTACTCTTATCCACCATAGCCTCTTCCTCCCTGAAACAGTCACTATATACTTGCAAATTGTGATTATTCCTTTTCTCCCACTCCCAGATTTTTCTTTCTTAATCTAGATAACTTTTTAAAAAAATCTTTTATTTGTAGGTTATGTTCTTTACTAAGGAGAACATGTTATTCTCCTCTGGATGCTCTCCAAGTGTGCCACATTGCTCTTAAAGTATAATATCCAAAACCAGCCACAGTTCTCCAGCTGAGGCTTGATCAATGATGGGTGGAAAAAAGGATCTTTCCATGTGTCTTACAATCTATATTTCTGTCTATCTCCCACTCTTATGAGATTCAGGGGGAGTGTTGGCAACAGTACAGTTGTGATTTATGTTTAGTATACTCCCAAGACCCTTTTCTGAAAAAATGCTACCTAACCATTTATTTTTCATCCTCTATTGGGGAGGAATAATCAACTAACAAATGTATTGCATCTTATTTATCTTTATTGAATCTCACCCAGTATTTTTAATCCATTTTTTTCCAGATCTTTTAAATTCTAAGTAACCCTTGTGTGCACTTGCAGTCCCTCCCACCTTGAATCATCTTCAAGTTTAACTCCCACTTCCACTGCCTAAGTCAGAGACCAAACAGAACAGCATTAAAACAGCCAAGATGTCTCTGACGCTTCACCCCAGCTAAAAGGCCTATTTCAGTGTCAGAGAAGGTAAGGTGGCCTGACACCTCCATGAGGAACCAGCATAGGCTGTTACTCATTTCTTTGCAATTCCCCCCATTACTTACCAGTCTTTTTATGTGTGTTCTTTCTAGGAACTGGCATCAGGGTGGCCAATCTACACCTACCACAATCCTCTGCTTTTCCCACTTTCTTTTCCCTGAGAGATCTATCCCATTTGCCCCTTTCCCAGAGCTTTTTCCTACCTTCAGAAATATCCATCACGTTCTAACACAACTTTAGTCAGTTTTTAAGTATTCCAGGCCCAGCTGATTTCAAAATAACTAACTTGGGCTAAGAGCACTTAGCTCTCTCCTTACTCTTGGAGAAGATCGGTACTTCAACTAATAACTACTTTTACAACACGTTTTGAAGTTAGCAAAAGCTATACACTCATCATGAAACTTGATGGGTTTTTTGTAAGCACGCATCATATTTCCAAAAGTACATAAAATACTGGTGGGACTCTATGCTTTCACATTTTAGATGTATTCACCAATTTATTAGTAAGTGAAGGGCTCAACATAGTTTATAGAACATTGTTCAACAGCATTCCTAAATTTTGATCAGACCCTCCTTGCAAGAATCAAGCTTCCAAATTAGCTGAACACTGTTCTGAAAGCAGAAACCCAGTTGTTTACTGCCGAATCTATAGGCTATTGATGAAAGCAGAGATTTGTTACTCCATAGCTTGTCCTCCCCCCATACTTATTGATCACTATCCAACAGCTGTATTATCACGCAGATTTCTTGCTTTGTAAAATGACTGACGTCTGCAGCCATTCTATCAATGCCTTTTATTCCAGTCATGAAAGAAAGGAGATGGGGGATGCTAGCAAGAGTCAAAGATAACATCAGAACTCAGTCTTAATTTAAGCATATAATCTCTAAAAATCTCTGTTTTACTCATTTATTAGAGTAAAAAGACAAATTTAGCACATGCTTTTGATGGCCATTACTACTGCCTTGTTAAATGACTGCTCTGAATACCTCCCTGCAGGTGATCCCATCACCAGCGACCACAGAGCACTGGTTAAAGCCTGATGAAGTTGCAGCTGGAGGATGGTCCAGATCCAGGGAACCGACATAGCAGAGACAAGAGGAAAACGTGAGTATTAAGCAGTGCCATCTAGTGTAGTGCAGGCACTCCTTCTCAGGGAAGGGAGCCGGGCCCCAGGCCTTGTTTAGCCCTGAACTGGAAGAGAATCACAGGACTAAACCCATACACACCACAGAAGGGTTCTGATGGCAAATACAAGTAAAAGATGCCAGAGTGGTTTTGTGCCTTTTAAGTTCTGCCTGATTTGCACCCTGAATACTCAGATCCTTTTCAGATTTTTTTTTTTTTTTTTTTGGATCTTTGCCTGAACTACAAAGAGGGGAGTGTGTCTGCATAAGCCTCTCTACATTTGAGCATTCATACTGCCGGATTAAAAGACCCATTTGAGCACTGCAATGACAGATGGTAAGAACTTGGTTGGAGGGAGATACCAAACCAATTTGTGTACAGCACCTGGTACTGCAAGGCTTTAAGGGAAGCTCTAGCAAGATTTGAAGCCCCTGATGGTACAGATGCTTTCATTAGTGACTTAGAAGAACTCCTACAGAAGAGGTTAACACATTCCCTAGTTTTAGGCATTGCCCTTCCTATACAGAGCTCTGCATTGCATGGTGGTAAACTCTCCACATTCCTTATTGGAGTTTACAGCTGCAACATAGTTCAAGGACAAAACCATGGATAAAATACTCTACGAAATCACATCAATTGCTGTTAAAGGACAATGGACACATACCACAGTCAATTCTCTCACATAGGTCAGCAAGGATTGCTGTAGTAAAATAATCTTTGCATCAGCTGCAAGTTTTCCACTCGGCAAACATCTCCTCAGTCCTGTTTCCCTTTAGCAGACTAGCTAGCTGAACTAAACTGAATACAGGCAACATTTTCTGAGACTCTTCCTAAAGGCATTAAATCAATCACAAGCATAACTCAAAGCCAGGTAAAATAGGTAAGCCAAACCTTACCACCTGACTCCTTCCAGCTCTCTACCATCACCTAGATAGCAGGCAGATCACCCAGTTTTGCATAACAGATCCTTATCCTTAACATGACCCAGTCTCTTTAGCTCTAGCAGGCTCCCTCCCCTAAGTAAGCTGCTTGTTAGCCTTATCTTATCAGCTGGAAGACAGCTGATTAGTTACAGGTAGAGGCTAACCCCATCATCTGAAAGTCCCATCTCACATGTGACCTGATGAATTATATTTTTTTAAAATGTGTGGAAAACGCCCATCTTCTAAAGCACATACTTTGAGAATTACAGGTTACTAAGAAACCAGGTGAAATTATGTGACCTGTGTTATGCAGAACAAGGGGTTAGATGAGACACTGCCTTCTTCCTTCTTAAAAACTATGAATGTATTTTGGCTTGAGCAGTACAAGAAATGCTTCAACTTGTGCCTCAGTTGTAAAACTACATGCCTTACTACATGAGAGCATTGTTGTCACAAAGAAACTGTCTCTATAAAGGAAGTAATTTCTTCAAAAATGGTTACCTATAGAAATGGGCAAACTAAAGCTTCTGAAGTTTTCAATTTTCTGTTTGGGCTTCTAAAGTCATCACCTCTGCAGATAAATATGTCTGTTGTTATTCAGGAAACAAATATTTGGAAGTGCACTGAAAAACAGAAAAAAAGCGGGAGCGTGGGACACGGGGACGGGAAGGGCAAAGCACGCAATGGCCAGGCGCTCCCCACCTGCTGCTTCACCCCCAGCCCCACCTCCGCCCCTGCAAAGTGGGGAACTACAGGAGAGATTTCTTCTCACCCCTCTGCTCTTCTGCTCCGCTATCCTGTGTCTTTGCAGATGCCTCCCTGTCTCCTCAGAGAAGGTGCCTCTCTGCCTCCCTGGTCAGCTGGGAAGCTGCAGGGGAGGAACACGCCATGCGGCTCGCTCGTTACACCCAGCTCTGGCTGAGGCTGGCAGCAATTATACAAAACCCCAGACGAAAGTGGCCTGACTTTATGCTGCCCACTCTTTAAAACCTCCTTCCTTTACAGCAAGATCTTTGAAGAGTGCATGCCAATATTGTTGGCAATATGTCATTTATTGAGAAATCTGGAAAAGATGTCCCGTATTATTCCATCGTGGATCCCCTGTCAAAAAACTCATGATGAGGAAACAGTCAATTATCCCACTGTGGGCTCTTAGAAGCTACTGCTGAGAGCAGGCAGCTTCGGCCATCCTGATGCCTCAGGTAGACAGGCCTTTAGATTGGGCCCTGTGTATAGACTCAAGGTGCAAGCTAAATGTGGTGGTGACTTTTACATTTTATCACTGTGTAATTTCAAAATGCCTTTTCAGAGCCTGTGTAAAGCAGCCAGGCTTAGCATTCCCCTGAGAAATTTCGCTGTACAATAAAGGATTTTTACCAATATTTGCTACCGGCAATCCAGTTCCCAAAGCAGGTACAATAGTGGGGGTGGAGGTCTCAGAATAGGCAAATCCCTTATGCCCAATACTCTTCTCCCACGGTATCAATAAACCTAAAGCGTAGGTTTGTCTAGCAACAGTGATTCACATTAGAAACTGGAGCAAGCTTTGAGGCAGGGTGGGTTGATGGCAAAATTCCCACATTAAAAAAAAGTTTTTAAAAGTTAAGTGTGAAGCAGTTAAATGTTAGCAGTGCCAGAGTCCAGCCTAGCAGGGGTCTGTCAGTATTGCCCTGCACCAGTGGGTTTTATCCACTAACTGAAGGGTTCTGAGTGAGCTTATCTTGCACATCCAGACTGCACTTAACCACATTGAGCACCCTTCTCAAAGGGACTGTTGTTCCTTCCTATTAGCAAAATCTCCGACTAAATATTTAGTGATTGGTATCAAAAAAATTCAGCTGGAGAAATAAAAAAATCAGGCCACTGTGGATGTCCTCAGCAAAATTATGCAGGATGTCATGTCAAAAGCAGGAACTGCCCCAATAGC
The DNA here is from genome assembly GCF_000737465.1 of Haliaeetus leucocephalus. NCBI lineage: Eukaryota > Metazoa > Chordata > Aves > Accipitriformes > Accipitridae > Haliaeetus > Haliaeetus leucocephalus. Next base: position 6,123,273 of record NW_010972864.1, on the reverse strand, counting down.
ACCCTGATCTGGGTTCACTCTCTAATCACGTAATTAACCCAATATTGTAAATAGGTGAGGTTCTGAGTGCTTTTTTATTCTTCCAAAGTTGCTGTTACCTGTTAAATTGCACTGCAGATAGATAGCAGCAATTTTCCCTCCTTCTCCTTCATCCTCCAAAAATCTCTAATGCTTTACAACGCATCGCCCCTTATTGCTTAGTTTGCCACCTGAACATTCACATAGAGCTGACTGACTAATCTCTGCAGTTAATGCACATTGGCGGTAGTCAGATCACTCATATCTGAATCATTCATACCCTGTGCAAGCTGACTCTCATTCAGGTGTTTAACATGCTAGTCCAAGTGTAGCTCTACATTACAGTCATTTAGTAAATGAGTGATTGTTTTGGTCTTCAGAAAGGAAGGTGGGAGAGGGGAATATTTTTGTTTTCTGTTACAGTGTTGCTGCCACCTAACTTGCACAGAAAAAAGAAGTGATACCCAGTGTCTAACTCTTCTTCCCTTACTTTTTGTTTGGTTAAAATTAAAGATTTTTTAAAAATTGTCTTCATTATGTCTTGATACGAATTTAAGAAAAGCACTTATGAGTTGGTCCTTCTTCAGAAAGAGATGGTGCATGATTATAGCAAATAGATTCGACGTGACCGCGGATAAAATTCATGGAATATATTCTGTGAAGTAAGTAACTGAAACGAATAGTTCGACCTATGGATTCTTTAAACTATTTTTTTATTGCTATTTCTAGCCAGACCTAATGTGGAGGGAAAGGGCATTATTTTTATAGACAAATTTGTCATCTCATTTTGTTACCCCCCCTGCCCAAACAGTGAGAATATCTAACTATTGGTTTTCTCACCTATGCTTTAAAGTGCATGTTTTACTGTGTATGATCATTGCTCTTGTTTTATTTCTCAAGTATTCTGTGCTGTATGTAAAGCCAGTTCTATTAACAATACTGTTTATGCAGAAAGAGTGGTAGCATTGTAGCCGTGGCAGTTCAAAGACGCAAAGTTTCCAGGGAAAAGTAACCTCTTCGATTAGAACAACTGTTATATTCATTTTTCCAGCTGTAATAAAAGACACTTCCTCCTCTGTCTTGACTCTTTTATATAGCTACGTATGTTGTAATGGCTTCAGATGAACTATACAGAACTGCCCAGAGCTACACTTTGAAGTAATGTTTATTTACAGTTCTCTGTATAGTTGGTCTCCATGACTTACCATCAAAATATCGAAAGGGTTCTCCTTTTCCTTGTGAGCAGTAATTTTCTAGGTCAAGGAATATTTGCATTGAGCACTGCTCAGAGACAGACACTCTGCTAGATTTAGACAGTATGGTTTGATGCAGTGGCTGGGAAGATCTTGGACAAATATTGAAACAAAAATTGTCTGCCTAGTTTAAAGTAGATTTTTCCTTCTTATTTCATACACCTCAGTGAAAGGTGACCAGGAACAGAGAGGTCCTGGTCAGAGAGGTCCAATGGTGTCTTATTTTACATTTAATTCTGCATAACAAAATCCATGGAAAGCTATTAATTGATTTTTTTAAATATATTTTCAGTGTGGCAAATGCAGCATCATTTTGGCTTATCCAGTAGAACTCAGTGAAATCAAAGTCAAGGTGCCTGCTGGCTTCAGCAGCGGCAGGACCTCATTCCTTAAATTGGGTCTGGGGTGTGATTTACAAAAGAGCCTGGAAAAATCAGGAGCTCACATTCCACTGAGATGGACAAGGAGTGGGGCATCCCGCTTCCCCCTGCACCCCCGTGGTGAACTATAACCCACATGCCTTTTGGAAATGGCTGCCACCAATTAGATGTCAGCTCCTCAAGCAGTGCAGGAACGGTGGGGTGAAATGCAATGCTCTGTGTTGGAGGTACTCAGGCTAGATGATGATTAGGGGTTCCCCAGCCTTAAAATCTTTGAATCCATGTGCCAGACTGAATGTCCCACCTGAACAGCAAGCATGGAGCTTATGTTATAGTCCTTCACTGTACATTTCCCAAGCAAATGTAAATAAAGGGAAAGGTGTTTGAATCATACTTACCAGTTACAGTAGGAGAATATAGGACATAGGCAGCTATGCATTAGCTATTTGGTGCAAGTTTATAGATCATAAAGCTGGAAAGACCATTTGTGATCATCTACGTTTGTCCTGTATTACACAGGTTACAGGACTTTCTTGAATTAACTTCTGTAGGAACTAGAGCATTTCTCTGAGAAAATCAATCAATTTCAACTTCAAAATGTCTAGTGATGGAGAATCCATTACAATCCTTGGTAAATTGTTCTAATAATTAATTACCTTCCATGTTTAAATGTGTCTGGTTTCCAATTTCACCGTTTTTTGTCAGACTTTTTTCCACTTCACTGAAATGCCATATATTATCAAATTTCTACTCTTCTATTCTATTTCTACAGGGAGAAAGGAAGTTTATAAATGATAACCAACTCTCCCCTTAACCTTGTCTTTGCTAAGCTAAATAGATTGATCTACTTAAGTCTCTCATTGAAAGACATCCCTTCCCCTCTTGTAGCCCTTCTCTGAAGCCCTCTCTGTCGGCTGATGGTGGACTCAAAAGTGCACACTACTTCAGTCACCACTGCACCTCTGCTGATACAAAGGCAACACAGCTTTACTCTGAGAAATCTTGCAGTAGATAGGAAGCATTGACCCTTTGACTCACATCCCCAGACTGAAAATTTACATTTAGCAGATTATTCACCATTACTCTTGATTTTTTTTATTTTTTAGAGAGCCTTTATACATACGGACAAGACCCCAACACTACAAATGTACATACTGAGTCCTGAAGTGAGCCTGGAGATCCTAAGCAGTTACGCTCAGTCTGAAACGGGGCTGATCTGGCAGGAGTTGTGTGCAACAGAGAAATTGATTTCTCTGAAGAAAGGGCACATGTAAATGGCTTCTCTAGATACACTAAACTGTGCCTCAGACATAGAGAACAAAATGCAGCAGCCCCCCTTAACAGACCAGTTTTCACATGTACTCCAAGGTCTGTGACCGTTGCTTGGTTTCCCAGACAGAATTGAAGATATTGGGATTTTTCGACAACACTCCACATAGTCTTTCTGGATGTGTCTCCTTTCCCGTTTGGGACACCCAACAATACCAGAGAGTTACAGACAGAGCGGTATCTGGAAAGGTCTTTTACCTTTAGTTATCCTTTAGGATATATTTCACGCTCACTCTTTAAAACAGGCTGATGAGGAACTTCTTGTGTTGTATCTGTGCTTTGGGATGGTTTTGAGAACAGAAGTGACAGTTTGCCTTCAACACACCACGATTATTTCCTGCAGTATGTTTGCAAACCTGCTGTCTGTTTTCTAGGGATACTGCATCTACAGATTGTTTTATTGTATTTTAATTCATTCTCAGAGGCCTGTAGCAAGTGATGGGCTAAGGGATAGCCTTTTTCATGAATCCAGATGTGTAAATAAAAAAGATAGAAAAAGCAAGTGAACAATTGGGCCAGCCAGCATAAGCTAATGTATGACGGACAAGTTCTGGTCTAGCCTATGTTCCAGTTTCCTCTGATAAATGAATACATGAAATAGAACGTCTCTAATATGCCAACAGGTAGCTTTCTGACCATGCTAAGCACAACAACAGAGTGGGTGGTTACAGAGCGGGGAGTCTTGCAAGTTTGGAGGCAAAGGCCAAAATGGCCTTTTCCTTCCCATCAGAGACTGGAAAGCACCATGGCCATACTTGAGCTTACAGAGAGAGTAAATATCTTTAAAACAAACCAAAGCAAACCAAAAACAAAGAGCAGAAACAGTAGAATAGCTTCCTAAGCTCCCCCTTCTATGGCCACGTACATCTCTATCTCCCTGGTCTCTGGCAGGACTGAGAGCAGTGAAGACAAGATTTTGCTTAAGAAGTTGAGTGTGTTACCCGATGAGTAAAATTGCCCTACTGAGTCATCATTTCTCTAGCATGTAGTATCTGTATAACAAGTTGGCCAGAATTTCAACACTGCATATGGCTTTTTCACACATGAACACATTTTCAATCGTGTACTTGTTTGAATGGGGATATCAACTTCAGAAAACAAAGTACACCTCTGGTTCAAAAAATGGCTGTGGGAAGTACAAGGAGCTCCAGTTTTACTTTCTTTCATAAAAACCAATACACAAAGTTCAACTGGAAATGTATGAAAATATATAGAGCTTAACACTGCAAAGTTCAGTATATGTTAAACAGAGTGAGGACTTTGCTAAGGCAGCATTGTTCTCTATGGGATAGTGGTCATAAATATAACTATTCACGCAATCCTCCCCATTTCAGGCATACTGCTGTCACTATTGAGGTTCTTCACTAAGCATTTTTTTTCTGTTTCAGAGCCTTGAAGCAATGGGCTGGTTTTTTTCAGATGGTCTTTTCCTTTTGGGAAGAGAGAAATCAAAATGATGTAAGAGTTTATATACTAGAGAGTGGTCATTAAAAGGTTGGGAACAGCAGGTAGAGAAATGGCACTGCTTAAAAGAAGTCCTTCCTGACACAAACCAGGCATTTCTGCTGCCTCGTGCTCCATCTCTACCTCTCTTTCCATATCCCAGCACAGAGTGAGGGGCTGTATCAAACAGGTGCCTGGGCAGATTGGTCACGGTGATGTCCAGCTCCAGCTACACTGTTGTAAGACTCTGATTATGGATTTTGTTCCAAGTAACATGAATATGGAATTAAGGACCTCAGGCACACTGAGGTCTAAATGAACCTCCTTCTAACAGCAAATAATCTGCAAGGTCTTGGTACAGATAAACACCGTGATTCTGGCAGATCTCCAGAGACAGAGCACAGAGGGGCAGTCCTGGGCTCATACCTCATTTAATTCCCGAGTGCTGTCATCTTTCACACTTGGTGCCTCCTTGCTGCACTGCTTGCAGTAGGGCACAGCTAGTTAGAAATCAAGAGAGCCACAACTATTTCCCTGCTGTTGCAAACTATTGTGGATTTTTGCCTCTATCTTCAGGTTTCCAGATTGACATAAAGGGTTGGGAGAGCCCTGGCACATAGGAGAAATATGGAATAGGTGTTTTGTCCTTGACTAAATGCTACAAGGTACTTAGAGTAGATGGGACCTGTGAGGAGGTCCTCTCCAGGCCTGCAGGCCCAAGCTAGGAGACCTGCAGGACACGACAACTATCTCCAGCTCCCTATCCTGGGCATTTTCTACATACAGTGCCTTCAAATTCTCTACCTAATTTGATTTGTGGCAGTGTCCCACTGCCCTACAAGGGGAAGGGACCTTTCCTGGTCAGAGGTCCTCTCCTCACTCCTGAGGGGTGAGGAATAACCCAGTCATGCAGAGTACACAGAAAGCAGCAGACCAACAGACAAACAAACAAGCCCAGGAGAACCCTCCAAACCAAACCAAACCAAACCTACTTCTTGGGTCTGAACCAATTTTACTTGCCATAAATTAATGGAGATCTGCACCCCACTTCTATTTGTAAATCCCCAGTTGTTCTGAGAATTCTTTTTATTTAATCAGTTTGGGTTTTTGTGTTTACTTTTTAAAATTAATGATCTTTCTTCTGGTGTTACTGTTCAGAATGGGGTTATACTGAGTAAAATCTATTCAGTATTTTAACAGCAACAGAGAGACCAGCCTAAGAAGTGTGCAATAGATAAGCTGCAGTTGGTGAGTGGGGAAAAGTTGCAGGAGGGCAGATACTATTTATACTGTTCTGGATGTGGTGTTTTGATGACAACTTTATTCAGGACACCAAATACTACCAAGTCAAAAGCTACCAGTTATGACAGTTTCTGAAAGGGCACTTTTTTATGACCATTTTATGACCCTAGACATATAACTGCAAAACGTGCATGGTGTTTTCCTTTAAAGAGCATGGCTGGCTTATATTAAAACTACAGTAGCAGAAATTTGGGAAGTACTTTGAACAAATTTCACCTGTGAAGCAAGATAAATTAGGTCAAGGAGCTAAAAAAGATAAAATAGCGAAGGAAGTAGTGTCTGCAACATGAGCTGACACTCATTTCTTCCATCTTGGTCTTTAGCTAGCAATCCCTTTCATGTTGTGAAGTGGTGGGAGGGCCCTATGCTGCTGATGCAAAAGTAAAATTTGGATTTTACTTTTACTTCATATGCAAAAGTAAAATTTGGATGATCTTTTATACTGGGGAGGGATTAATGTTGTATTCTGCCAAATATTTCAGATTGAGTAATCCTCTTCTTTTTTCTTCGTCCACAGTTTCCTGCTGTTGCAAGGAGGACAGTGCCAGCTGGTTAACCACACTCTGCTCCGCTCTTGGCTTTGTCTAGTCGTGCCTGACACAATGGCTGTAGAGCCGTATCTGGAACTTTCTGGAAAAATTTCCAATTATCACATCTTCCTCCATGGCAATAAAGTTGAGAACGCTAACAGAGATAGGCTGCTAGCATTTTCAGAACTGCCTTGTTAGTCCTGGCTTGGCTTAGGCAACACACTGGGTGATATTCCAGTAGCTGGTTTTTATTAGTGTTGCTGTAGCTAAGAAAGATACGTTACCTGTAGAAAGAATAAAAAAATCCTACACACACACACACACACACACAAAATATATAAAAAAAAAATCCTTTGTGCACACCTTCTCCTTTAGGATAAAAGCAAGCAAAGTTGAATGTAAGGCATCATTATAACATTAAAAAACATTCGATACCCATATACAAACCTTAACACATTTGAAACATTCTTTTTTTTCCACTGTATGTTACATATTTAATCCCTTTTCCTTTCTTTATTACTAAGGAAATGAGGTCATTTGCATGAAAACAAGAGCTTAGATTCTTGAAAGTTTGTCTATTCCTGCTTATATTTTCCTGCTCTGAAGGGATCGGAGCCTTCTGTAAAGGGTATCGTAATTGCTTCCAACCCAACGAGCTGTGATGAATAAAAAGCAGGAACTTTTAAACAAAGACCCTGTTTTCATGCAAATATTCTCAGTAATAAAGCATAGAGTAAAAGAAATATGTGAAGTTATGTTTTGCAGAACTGCTACTTAAAGCAAAGCAGCTTTGTAGAACGAAGCCGAGTATGAATTTTTCTAACTGCAGTTAAGGGCAAGTGAGTTTGAGTATTTTCTGTAAGAAATTCCAAATGTCTACAAACAAGATCATTAAAAGGCAAAGATGGAATATATCCCAATACTATTCTCATTAGGGTCATCAACATCACTCTATGTGAAAAGTTCCCAGCCAGAATTATGGCACCATTCTCCCATTTTATAAACCCAGGAACATACAGCCTCTTTCCCCCAAAGGTTTAGCAGTCTAGTATGTTCTTATAATCCATCCCTGAGTCATTGCCTTGGTCTACCTCCACTTAATTTTCCAAGCTCAGCTGTAACTAACCAAAACCTACTGAAAAAAATAGAGAATCTGTAGGAAACATTTATATTCGACAACAATGAATAGTTCAAGCTTTGCTTCATGATAGCTCCCTCAGTAGATATATCAAAAACCAGGAGGTGTTCATTTGCTTGCAGTTTTCATACATTAAGACCACCAAGTCTCAACCTCCCTAATTTCTGATCTTCTAAGCAGCAAATGCCTTGAAGTTATCATTAAGAACAACTTTCTAGAGCAGTCCTTTGCCAGTAATATTAGTAGGTGGAACGGTGACTATTTTCTCCTTGTGGAAGCCATGTCACGGCAAGAGTCCTACCTCCCCAAGTGTAATGAGGTGACTGATCATCCGACCGCTTGGGGATTTTGTCATCTACCCGAGACTAAAGGAAGACAGCGCAGACAAGCCCATGCAGTGCGTGAACACTGACTTCTGCCTTCACAAGCGGCAGGGCTGCCATCACTCATCGGTACTGCCATCACCGGGCTGGAAAGGGCATGAGAAGACTTCCACTGAAATTGTCTCCAGCAAAGAGGAAAAGTGCTAGCAGGTACGCAGTTTAAAATAAATAATTTGGAGTTGCAGTTTCTTTATTCCACAGCGCATCTTCTCTCAGTTCAGCACAGAAGATTTTCAGTCTGCACGGAACGCAGACTTTCCCTCGTAACTCATGGACACGGCAAGTTAGAAGTGTCAAAATCATTTTTCTAACTATGTCGGTGAAGAAAAAAACAAGAGACAGAAAATTCTTACCCTCAAAGGCTACTCTTAACCATCCAGTAACTCCATAACAAGCACTGTGCTGAAATATTACGGTGCACATTTTCTAAACGCTCCTCTTTGGCAGAAGCCGGATGACAGATTTCAGCCAAAAGCCTCCTCTTTTTTTCAGCAAGTTTTAAAAACTTGAAAGTGTCTTCTCAGCTTTTTCCATGGACTCAGTGCTACGTCACCACAACGCTGCAATTTCATCTAGAAATGCTGGCAACTTTAATGAGAGACATTAGGCCCCATTCTGCCTCAGTCTTCACTTTCTATTGCCAGTGGACTCGTTAGAGCTGATAATTCCAAAAATACAATATTTATAACTTATTCATGATTTATTTTAAACCTCTTTCACAGCCTGATGCACATGAGGCAATTTAAATCACCAAAACTCTGTTTTGCAACTAACACTTCATTACACTGAATGGAAAAGTTCACACATCTGTTGGTGTTGTATTGTTTCGGGCTGGCTGCAGAGCAAACAATCCAGCAAGGCACAGACTTGCCATAGGTAGGCTGTCTCCAAACCAGAGGACAGAAACTTTCATTTTCTGACAAAGGCGAGTGAGCTCTGCAGCATGCAGAAGAGCCTCAGCCCGTGGCACCGAAAGACTGACACAACCCCTTTCCTTCAAGGATGCTAGGGGAGATTATTCAAGTTCAGCTGAGTAATGGGCTGTCACTAGAAGCCTTGACAGAAGGATGATCTGTGCAAGCCCTTTTCATTGCAAGGAGATCCCTGTCTGTGTTATTAAACCCTGTAAATTCTGATACCGTAAAACCGAAACAGTGAACCTAACCTCATGCAATTTTCCTTATTTAAACATAATCTCATAGTTCTAATTTCGGAGTCTCAGATGATTTAAAAATCGGAAATTAAAAATTTGCATTCTAAACTCGTCGTATAATTCTGCTGAAATTACTACAGACATATATATATAGATATGGATGTATGTAATGAGTACAGGTTATGCAGATATATACTATAATGTACATCTACATAAAAGTGAAGTTGTGTACCATGCAATTGACCGCATTTAGATCACAACTTCTTCACGGTAAGCATCATTTTTGTGTCCTGTGCTGATCCATTGCCTGGCACGGTGGAGTTCCAGGATGCTCCTAGGACTTCTGCCCATGTAATTGAATGGAAGCAGTAGTAAAACATCCATACCTTTCACCAATGCAAATCAAACATCCTAACTGTAAAACAAAGAAACAAATCCAGCTGAGTTAAATATTATGCTAGTTTCTACACTCCATCCCCACTCCACACCACAGTTGGTTTCCATCCGCTTTTGTTTCTCTCCTGTCATTAAACAGTTTGAAAAAATAATGAGTTATTTCTGTTTTTTCTAAGGCACGATCCAAACTCAGCTGAATTTAGGAATTTGTCTCTGCTGAGAAGGCATATGGCTCTTTACATGATCCAAAGTGGTACTCCTGGATATGGAATTATTTTCTGATACACTAAAGTGCTCCTGCAATATTATTTCAAGCATTTCACTCATCCATGCTGCAACTGTCTGTATCATCACTCCTGGCTACATCGCTTCCTCCTCCCCCCCCCCCCACTTTGTGAGCTTACTTGGGATTCAGGCGTAGCAGGGTATCAGTGTGATATGGAAGTTACCGAGACCCTCAGCAGGAGGTTGGTTTGAGAACAATTATCTGACAGAATTGTTTAGCGGTGCAGCCCAATCTATGTTATGACCCTTTTTCTAAATGCAGATATAATGGCACATTAAAGTAATGTTACATCTCATAAAGCCTGCTGGGTGAGGGTTCAGCGAGGTTCCCCTCGCTTCCCTTCTGCACAGCAGTTCCTTTGTTACTGCCTCTCCTCCAGATCCTGTGATGGACGGGAGTCCCGCGCTCCTCTAACACTAAAATGGGGCTGCCAAGATAATTTACGGGCCCCGTGGCCAACAAAAAGTCTCAGGCCTCCCTGGGTTATCTCTAAGTCCTGCTTTTCTCCGCCCATTGTGCCAGCTTGTCCTCTCAGATTTTACAGATGCCAGGAAAGGTTTTGGCAAGACAAGCATCCTTCAGCGCGCTGCTTTTAAACAACAGTCTTCTCCCGGCTTCGCCTGCGTCTGCGGCGGTGTTTCTAGACAGAAAGCAGAAAAGCAGAGAGTAAACACGGGACCGGGGGGAGGGAGAGAGCAGAGGAGCAGAGCGGCCACGGTGCGGGCGAGCTGGGTCAGGCACGGGGAGATGGCGGCCGGCGTGAGGTGCCCACGCGTGGGGCTGGCCCGATGGGCCGTCGCGGTCCGGCCGGGGTGCGCGAGGAAAGGCCTCTCCCAGCTCTCTTAGCACCTTCCCTTTCCGCACTAGAAATCCAGGCTCGGCGTGAACGGTTTTGCTGGCACCGCAGGCCGCGGCAGCCTTTTCCCGCGGGGTGCGAGGCGGTGAAAGCGGAGGGTGCTCGCCCCTGTCCAGGCCTGGGCAGGAAAAAACCCCACAGCGTTGGATTCGCATCCTCTGCACCTCGTCCTCCCAGGCCCCGAGTGACCGCGAACCCAGGCACAGGCAAGATTTCTGCGCAGGACGCCGGGTTCAAGCTCGGGAAGCCCACGACCCCCTTCATTTCCGCGCGGCCGGAGAGACAAGGGCACGTGCCGGGGTTTCCCCCGCCGTCGGCCTCCCCTTCCACCCAACGGCCGCGGGACAAACGCCGAACCGTCAGGCGGCCGCTCGCCGCCAGAAGCACGGCGCCCT
>NW_010972864.1:6111052-6112216 GCF_000737465.1 Haliaeetus leucocephalus | reverse complement strand
CGGGCGGGCGCGGCCGCGGAGAGGCGACGAGAGGAAAGCGCCGCCGCGGAGCCTTCCCCCCGCGGAGGGGCTGTCCTGGTTGGTGCGGCGGGGGAGAGCGCGGAAATCTCCGGCGTGAACTGAAACTGTGGCAAAGGGAGGGGGAAAAACCCCCGAGATTGCTTTTTTTTTCTTCTTCTTCCCCCTTTAAAAAAGGGGGTTCTGCTCAGCATCCGCACGCAAACTTACTTGAATGCCTTGTAGCCAGTTTAGCCCAGAGACCAAAGGATACCCCGCACCCGAGGAGTCCTACATGTGTGAGCACCATCATTACACTGGCAGAGCAACCGAGAGCCGCCTCCTTTCCTTTACCAACATCCTCCTGGGACTGATCTCTCTCTCCTCTGGTCCAATATCCGAGCCTATCTCGTATATATCTGGTTGGTTTTTGGTTGTTTTTTTTTTTTTCTTTTTTTTTTCTCCATCTGCTGGGATTGCTAAGTAAATAAATAGAGGAAAATTCCTAAAAGGGCATCTGAAAATTCAGTGGGACTGAACATGAGGAAGTGAAATGCTCACAGACCGTTATTTTTTTTTTTTAAATATAAATTAGAAAATATGAGCTTAAAACGCGGATCGGATATATTAGGCTTAGAAAATAGCAGGTAAGAACTTTCTTTCTTTCCAGTACCTTCATGCCCGGAGCGGGGATATCTAAAGCAAAGCCGCCCAGCCCTGGAATAAAGGGGGAGCGGAGAGACCAGTTTGCCCTTCAGTGCTTCCTCCATCCTGCGCGGCGAGGCTGCTTTAGGGAGAGGCACAGCCCGCCAGGACAGAGACAGAAAGCCTTTCGAGAAGGCAGCCGAGGGCTGCCGGGGCGGAGGAGGGTGGGCTTTTTTTTCTTCTTTTTTTTTTTTTTCTCCTTCCTTCACCTGCACTATGCAGGGTGAATCCGGGTGCAGCTGATGTATGGAAAAGAAGAAGGATCCGAGTCAATATTTTCTTTTCTCTTCGCTAAGCCGTGGGATAGGATTTTAATTATTTATCCACCCGAACCCTCTCCGGGTAAGACGCTGCTGGAGCCAGTGGGATAGTCCTGCCTTGCACAATTATTAAAGAGACTGATCACGTACAGTGGAAGGATAAGAGGAGCCTCCACCAGACCCGTTTTGCCTCCTGTGAAAA
>NW_010972864.1:6109961-6110611 GCF_000737465.1 Haliaeetus leucocephalus | reverse complement strand
GTGTGTGTGTGTGTGCGCCCCGGCGTGTGCATGTGTGCGTGTGTGTACTAGGAGATTATGGAGAGCGGCGACCGGGACATGTACCGCCAGTTTCAAGACTGGTGTCTCAGGACTTACGGGGACTCAGGAAAAACCAAGACGGTGACCCGTAAAAAATACGACCGGATCGTCCAGCTCCTGAACGGCTCCGAGTCGAGCTCCACGGATAATGCCAAATTCAAATTCTGGGTCAAATCTAAAGGCTTCCAGCTCGGCAACTCGGACGAGGTCAGTGGTGGTGCTGGAGGAGGGAAGCAAGTGCTGTACGTGCCAGTCAAAACCACGGTTAGTAGAGAATTGTCTTCCTTGTTCTATGTCGGCCGCTGCAGCCCGCTCCGGGAGCGAGAGGCACAGGGGGAGCCGCAGCCACAGTTGGCTCCTTCCTCCCTCTTCCCCCAAGTCATCATCACCATGTTGCGTTTGCCTGTCACATTATACACCGCCGAGGTCTTTGTGGGTCCTTTTATTTAAAGCGATCGTGCGCACAACACACCCTGCCGGGTCGGTGTCGTTCTCCTCCTCGTCCTCCTCGTCGCCCCCGTCCCCCCCGTCCCCCTCCGGGCCGCCGCGGCGGGTGTGGGGTGGGCTATTGTCCCGCCGCCGCCGCCGCC
>NW_010972864.1:6095886-6109951 GCF_000737465.1 Haliaeetus leucocephalus | reverse complement strand
CCGCTCCGGCCATTGTGCCGGGCCCCGCCGCCCCGGGCAGCGGCCCCCCGCCGCCGGCGGGGCTGATCGATAGCGCACGGGGGTAGCCTGCCTGGCACAAAGCCAAGCGTGGCGCCGGTCGGTGATTTGGGGGGGTTTCCCCGGGATATCAGTTGTTGGGTTTGGTTTGGTGGTTGGTTTTTTTTTTCCCCCTTAATTATTTTTTTATTGTTAGCCCGCAGCCCTTGAGCCGCCGAGCGGCACGACTGTCCCCGGCTGGCTGGGAAGCGCCGGGTGCGATAGTAACGGCGGCGGGGGGAGAGGATGGATGCTCAACAAAGGGAGAGAGGGTTCCGCATGACCGAAGGAAGGGTGTTATTTTGTTCCTCTTGCTGAGGGTTGCACGGGTCTCGCAGCCATAAGGCTTAAAACTCAATTTGATGCGCTAGGCTAGCGTGGCATCCCCCGGCAGGCGCTGGAGCTGCAGAGCTCGGTGCAGGTCTGACAGCGGGAGAGCTATTATGCTTGGTGGTGGCAGAAGCGACAGATTTTCCTATGTAAGAAGATGGGGACTGTTGGCTGCAAGTAGGTTTTGCCTATTGAACTCTCTTAAATGTACCATTATTCTTACTTCTTACGCTCTGGGTCACGCAAGCTAAGCTTCTTTTGTCTGTGCGTGGGGCGAATGGGGAAGGGGGAGCTGAGAACGGAAACCCGGCAATTAAAAATAACTCTGCCTGGGCATTTGGCTTGGGTGAGCAATATTCTCTCTCTCTTTCCTTTTTTTTTTTTGAAGTGGTAGCTTATTCTGACCTAACGGGAAGGCTGCTGGGTGGCGCAGCAAAGGGGGCTTCTTGGAAAGTATTCTGGGTTGGGTTGTGACGTAGGCTGCTGGGGAAATCTGCCGCTCTCTGCCTCGCTGAAGTCATAAACCTGGGCATTCCCAGGGGCCGGCTTGTATTTGCCCCCTTGTCATCAGCACCGTCATGCCTGCGAGGAGGCAGAGGTGGGAAATTAATTTTAAGGAGTTTACAAATATGAAGATGGAAAGTGAAAGAGAAGCTCTGGACAGAGTTTGTTCCCTCTCTATGGTTTTTATCCACCGAAATGTTCTAGGTCTGCCTAACCTTCAGGTTATTTGGCAGATTTCTGTTCTACCATTAGATGACCGATTGCTAATCTCTGACCCCAGAGGGTACTGTAGATAAAATTTATAACAAAAATGTTGTCTAAAGCAGAAGTCTCCAATTAGGTCGATATTTTTTAATGTCCCTTCTACTTACTGAAATAATAATTTTGGAGATCTAGTAGGCAAGATCGTTTGTTCCTAAGACTACCCTTTTCACTGCAGGCTCAAAACTGTAAGCAAATTCAGTATTTTTTTTTAATTACATTGACTATGCTACTAAATAAAAAGGCTAACCTATATTTCACTTGATAGAATTTAAAAAATTAGGTGCTGTTCTGGGCCCCTGAAACACAAGACTCAGTGGCGATCAGCTTGTCTATTTTCTCTCACCTTTGCTAGGCCATGAAAGCCTGGAGTGCCACCTTGCATCCCCTCTTCTAGTTTATTTTCAGATCAAATAATCAAAATTTTTAAATCCTAATAAAATAAGGATGCTTGCTAATAAAATCAAGAAAGGAAAGTTAGCATGACCTGTCCTGAATATCTGTACATTACTTGAACAATGACATATAAACCCTTACAGAAAAGGTCTTGCATATAGGTAAAATTCCCTCCTGCTGGCCAACATCAATCTGTTATCCAACATAAATGAGAAAAGGTGACACTCAGCACTCTCATACAACATTCAGCTCTGAGAAACAAATGCTGCCCCCGCCCTAAACCCATGAATCTGGTGTCACTATCCCATCACAGGAGGCAGAGGAGTATTTAAGTAGGGTGGCAATGGTTTGTATGAGCTATTGCCAGGGCAGGGGCAGCACCTGCCAGGTGCTGAAGGCTCAGAAACAACCCCTTTGACATGACAGGGATGCAGCCCCTGGCCCACAGAAAGCCAGTGGCAAAGCTCCTCTTGACTTCAAGAGGCCTAGGGTTTCACCCCGCCGGGAATGGTAAGTTACCAGGGGGAAAGATGGGATTTTCATCAGGCAGTAATTGTTTGTAAGCCTTGAAAGCCCATTCTCTCATTTCTTTAATTCTTACTAATTATTTAAGAGTTTATTAATTTATGACCATTTAGAAACATCCCCAGTGTTTTTTTTTCCTCTTTCATTGTTATCCCATACATTTGAGCCTGTCCAGTCCGCAGAGAGAGCCACAAAGAGTAACAGATCCCCAAACTGTGAATCTCTCCCTCATCCTCTCCCTCTTCTTGTCCATCACTTGATCTCACCATAGGTAAAAGTAATTTCAATTTAATATTAATCACTGCTGGCAGCATGAGCGCTCCCTCTGCAGTAACAGGATGGATGAAATTACAAGTTGGACTCTACAGTCGCAAGCTGGTCAAAAATAAGCAAATATTCAAATACTTCATTAGGAATTATTCTCTCCTTGAAGGTTTAAGATTTGCTGCTCAGCTTTGCTGTCAGCCAGAGAGATTTGCTCCTGATGGTGCTGTAATCCACTGCTGCTGGTAATTAGACATCATTACTGCTGCGTTAAAGGGAAAGAGAGAAGGAGAGAGGACAGGCTGGGGCTAATTAACTACTTGATTCTAATGAAAGAAAGAGAGCCTGATAGCAACTGGGAGGTTGCACCGGAACAGGCTAGATGTACAACACAGACTTAATTGAAGCAGGGGTGTCTTGCAGTCTCACAGTAGCTGAGGCTTGGCCTACTGTCATATTCTGTGGGCAGTAGCGCATGAGGTATTATTCTGTTTTTCCCTTGCCTGGTTGGGAAGTAGCTCAAAATCACAGGCCTACCTTCAATATCAAGTTTAAGCATGCCAGCAAGGAGAATGCATAGATGATTATGTGCTGGCCTAATCTATTTTACGGGTATGGTCTCCTCAAGAGCAACAGGAACAAATCAATTTCTGAATGTTCACATCCCTCTGTGGCCTAGGAGATGCACTTTTGGTCACCAGGCAACAACATCCCCTGCAAAACAGCCATTTTAGGTCCGGAGTGGGACAACACGCAGTAAGGTATTCCTATATGCAACCCAGTGAGTATCTCACTTCTGCAACTTTGCAGATTGCTCCTGTTACCACTGTAGGTTTTCTTTCATTAAGCCCAAGCTGGGCTTTATGAAAGTAGTGAAATTATGCCTAACCTAGACATGCTGTATAAACATGTTAGGCCAATAAATTTGCCACATGGCTGACAGTATCGACTTTTAATGCTTGGTACTTGCAATCCATCAGGAGTCGTGGAACTAATATTTCTAGTATACTATCTTTTCCAATGGTATACATGATTTTTATGGTGGATTTTTTGGTGTGTATTTTCTGCATATTTCTTTAACTGAAACTGTTTATCGATTGGCAACTTGAAAACAAATTTCTTTTCACCACTTTTCTTTCTCTTGTTTGATGTTGTCCGTAGACACAAATATGGCTCCTAAAATCAGTCTCGATTTAAAAGATAAATTCTAAAATAATGGCCCAAGGTGTATCAGCAGATTCTAAGCAGAACTTTCCTGTAAAAAAGAAGCGCCAAGATGACTGCAGGATACCTCTCACATACAGAATTTACATGGTATTAGCAAACTAATAGAATATAACCTCAAAGGCCAAGTTCAGATTGCCTTTATGTCATTATTAATTTGGAATGACTCCACTGACTTTAATGAAATCTCAAGCCTAATGTATGAATTTTCCTGTGTCTCCTTCTATATTTTCCAACTGTAAGCATAGAATGAACTTTTATTCAGAAACCAAATTTTGTTCAGTTTAGTTAAATCTTTAGATCCTCTGGGAGGATCTGGTACCTCTTCGATTGCTGCTAGCAGACCAGTGAGGGTCTTTGCAGGTGCGGGGCTCTACTACTGAATCTGATTACAGGATTTAGGGCTTAAGATTACAGGCCAGTCAGTTCTGTGGAACAGGCTGCATCCCAGCCCACCTCTTGTTCTGTTAGTGGTGAAGAATAGGAGGTGGACGTATGACTTTATGGTTCTTTTGATTTTGTATAAATGACTTTGTTTATGAACAATAGAAGAAACAGATCACAGTATAGATAGCTTATATGTCAAAATACGGTGCTTTAAATTATGTTTTAAATTGTTCATTGTTTTAGGGTATTTTATAGCAATCTGAAAATATGCAGCTTTGCTTCATTGCGTTCCTCCCCATTTTTGTAGCCATCAATATAAAAAATGAATAAAAGTGTTTGTCAAATATATATTGGTAGCTCTGTAGCCTACCGAACTGCCAACACATAATGGCAGTAAGTACCACAGAAAGGTGATGATGAGGGTGAGCTACAATTTATCCCAAGGTACAATTCTGCGGTAGTTTACAGTCCCGTTAAATGCACCTTCCAGGCTCAGAAGTGGTATTCGAGCCTTGCCATATCCACCCCGTTTTAACTGCCCACCACATTTTCCTTAACCCCTGTTCAGGTCTGCAGAGCTTCGTCTCCTCCAGTTACCCGCAGCCTCTGCCCTGCCATTTGCAGACCTCCCAGTGGACTCAGTGAAGAGGGATGCTGGTGAATCAGACAGACAGTGCTGGAAAATGGTCATAGCAGATGGAACAAAACCGGTTTAGTTGGCAACTCTGCCATGCAGGCATTCAGTGAAGTGTTCATGAATAAAGAGAATAACCCTGTCCTGAAATTTAAAGATGTTCAAGCGGCCATATGTAAGACGCCATGTCCACGTGCCTGTGTGAGAGAGAGGCAAAGGGAGACAAGATCTGAGATTTCTTGGTAACAATGTTGAGCTAGAATTTTCCAAAGAACTATGAGCCAAAGAGAGCAAATTTTTAAAGAAGGAGCATTTTAAAGTGCTGCTTCTGTAACACTAGAAACTGTTAACGATACTTTAGAAACATTAAATAGGGTGTAGCAATACCATAACAAAACCTACTCTGATACATCCATCCCATGCATATAATGAGACAGGACGACAGATTCAGTGCTATCCCCTGGTAAAGGCCAGGCTTGTAGCTCAAAAGCCCCAATCTTTCCAGTCATACAAAATAAAACATCCCACTTTAATTTTCATGCTGCTATGAACCTTTGCCGAGAAGACTGAGGCAACAGTGAACTTGGTTCTTCGCTGTCTTACCTCAGCCTCTTGTCAGCAAAGCTGCACTGGATTCTGTCATGATGCAGTGTGGTAGGGACTCCAGCTCAGACACTTCAGCCCTGATTTTCTTTAGATGTACCTACTGTTGTTTCTGTGGCTACATAGCTATGTGATCAGTAGGAAATAAGCAGGCATTTGCTAGCAGGTTAGCGCTAAAATGGGCCGATGGGCATCAGTACAGCATAATGGGACTTTTCCTGATCTTTTTACGGAGAAAGTTTCTTTCCCTAACTTCTGGGGTGATCACAATTGCTCTTGTTCAATGATCTAGACACAAAGGAGACATAGTCCGGAGAGACTACATACATATGGGCACAGAAGGACTCCATGTAGAAAGGGCTTATCATGCAAACAGGGCCCTGGGGGAACAGGGCTAGTGCTAGTGCTGGACGAATGTTAATGGAGTTTATGATTCAAATTTCATTTTATGCTACAGAAATAAATTAAAATTGGCTGACATTGAACCGTGCATTTTTTGGTCTGCTGCTGAAAGGAGGCAACCAGCAGCTATTGGGTTTGGTCTGAAGGAAGCTATTTGGGTCCTGATCTTTCCCCATATGCAGGATACACCTGTTGAGAGTTTGTTGGTAAAAGAGGAACAAAACAAGCAGGGCAAATGTTGAGGAGAGATATAAATGAGGTAGATGCGGAGAAAGATCATGAGACAGCATGACAGGAAACACTCCAGGAGCATCATACCAGATTCTGCAGCCTCCCATGCACCACAGAGCATCACAGGAATCTTTTGTTCCTTGTTGAGTAGGTTGACCCTGGTCAACACAGCCTCCAAAATGAGTACAGCTTTCAAGGACGTAAAAGATGTTTTTATCTTGTTATGTCATTTTAAACCTGCCAGAAGCCTCTCTGACTTTAGAAAACTCAGGAGGTATTAACCGGTACATGAGAGTTGTTTGCATTGTCCTGCAGCAGCACTGAAAGTGATCCTGTAGCTTTCTTAAATTACCTTTTTGTTCTATTTAAATAGATGAGCCTTGAAACCTTACAGTTCCACTAGCAAGGTATTTTTTAATGGTTTATAAACATAAAATATCCAGGTAGGCACTGCCAATATCCAGGAGAGACTTGCTACAAGTTATGGCATTGAGCATTCTTCTGGATGCAAATGGATTTTCTTAGCCATGATCAACTTTATCACAGACAGTTGTACAGGCTTCTAACTGCTTATTCAATAACTCTGCAAGCTGCAAACCCTGACAGTTACTATGTGCATCTGCAGGGATTACAGCTAGTTGTTGAAATTGAATTGTAGGGTTTGAACCATTTAGTTGTATATGTGGATACTCTTCAACTTAAGGGGCTATCTGTAGTGAACATTTTACTTCATAAATCTGATCTATGTTAGACTTAACCTCAAGTAAAGACTTTTTCAGAAATAAATATTCTGTATAGACTTGGAAGGACAATTTTTATTAAATGACCTACTTGAGCCTAGGATGAAACTCATTCAAGCTTTTTCACTTGAGAGCCTGTAATTAAGCTCCTCTGGGAAATGAGAGGTTTTACATATTACATTGCCAGTAAGGTCTGTGTGTCTGAAAGTTTTGTAAATTTTGTTACCCCAAAGTTTTTAATATGACAAGACATGGATGCTATAACATTTTGCCTGTAGTGAGGAAAATTTAAGAGGTGAGGTCACTTGCACTTAAATGACTTACGACTCTAACTCACCATACAACTTTTAAATGGGTACATCATGTGATTGCTCTCTTTGTTGCCTCTGGACTAATACCACTACCAATACTGCCAGGTGGATTTTGTAGAAAACTTTTGTTCAAGGCAGATCCAAAGCTGAAGTAGCTGCCACTAAATCATGACCTACCTGTAGGGTAAAGTAGCATTGTGTTAGCAGATGGGAAATCAAACTTGTGAATGGGCTAATGCTCACTAGCCTGAGCTGATAGAAGATGAATAACAAGCAAGTAATTGTACAAGTATTGAGATACAGTAAGAGAAGAACAGCTAAGGTATGGCCAGAGGTTTCAGCAGACAGGAAAGACAAGGAGCATAAAAAGGTTTCACAGAACTTCATTTTTCAGCATGTATCTTCTCTATTGTAGGCAATGAGGAAATACCTGTCCTGGGTTTACATTTCTCAGGTGATGAAACTGAAGACCAGCCAGAAATAGAGAAATAAAAAAAGAGATGATTGATAGAAAATCAAGGTATTAAACTGCAGTGCATCACCAGGACTAATACAAATCCAAGAACACTGAAGAATGAAGTAACTAAAACATTATTAAAATCTGTCATTTGCCACTATATATGGCAATGATACTGGAGGATGGCAAAAAATGTACTAGAAAGAGAAAAAACAAGCTGGTAAAGATAGCTCATAGAAATGACAGACCAGTGAACCATATTTCAACACCAGAAAAAAAAAAGGCAGTAAGAAAATCATTAAAAATAGAGTTGTTAAGTGTCAATATGAACTGTACCTGGTTGGTGCAACTAGTTTGGATTTTGTAAGGGTTAATTATGTTCCTCTAGCCTGTCATGTTCAGAAGTCTTTTGGAAACAGTTTTCAGGTGCAACTTTGCTTCTGGCTTCCTTCTGAAATGAAACCAATCTGATAATGACTTTATTAAAGCAGGGTTGAAACTTTGGCTATGGTGACAAATTAAAGCTGGTGAAGAGTTGGGAAACCATAGGAAGTGTTTGAGAGCTATACAAATGCAGTCCGATGTGCGTATATACGCACACAATAAGTACATACGTATACATATACACACTGAGTGTATAAACTGAGACAAATGAAGAATTTTCAACACTGGATGGAAATGCAGATTAATTAGGTTAAGCAAGTCAAGGAAGAATGGGAGGGAAAATAGAAATATCATAACAAAGGAAAAAAGGAGAAATCATGGCAGGCAGAATTCCCTACAGACCACTGCCAGATAATTTACATTTTATGCCATTGTGACATTAGCTTTTTGAAAGAAAAGGAAGAATTCAAGCTTTTCAATCACATGTAAAATGTACAGAATTAGTATAACATCTTAAGGGAAATATTTAGGAATAATTTCAAACAAATCAATAAGCATCTCTTCAGTAAGCATAGCAGGTATATAAAAAAATCGGCATTAGGAAAAGTGTAGAGAATAATATTGAAAACTTACTCTTCTCATTAATTAAATGATATGTCCTCGCCTTTAATAACATGCTTAGTGTATTTACCTCATCTCTAAAAGGTCATGATAGATGAGAGGTCCAGGGAAGGTAACTAAGCTAATTAAAGAAAAGGGGTACTTATAAGAGAAATAGATTTTAATGGTTATATCACCCAGAAAGATGAACGTTAAAGAACATGCACAGTAGAAAACAGACATGTAAAGAGGTAGAAAGAAGCTGAGAGAAATGGTGTGGTGTAAATACCGATGAACAGCAGAGATTGAAAATTCAGCAGCCACCCTTTTTATTCCTACTCCATCTTCTAAGACTCTTTTGACAACCATCTCAAAAGGTAAATTCAAAGCTAGGCCATTGTTTCATAACCCGCAGTGTTGGGAGTGGAAAGTCTGCATTGTAGCCCCTAGAGAAACTCTGATTGATTCAGCCAAAATTTCTTCCAAGGATTTTACAAGAGAATGATAGTTCCGTGGCTCTTCTAAGGATGTAGTATGCTCTTCATGTCAGTTCAGCTTTGCTGGCTGGAGCAAAAGTCAGGACAAGGTTATGTTCCTGCCCTTCCCACTCTGTGCCCCTGGGAGCACGGGCATTGGTGAGGGATGGCAGTTACCTGCTGCCTTGCTGTTACCTGGTCTCTTGCAGCATCTGGCCAGGTGTTTTCCTATAAAGTGTCTATCATCGGGGTTAGTCATGTTCCAGCCCACAGAGTCAACACAAGGAAAGACTTGTTGAGGGTGGTGAAATCCCAGCATCTCCTCAGCCCTGTCCCCTTTGTACTGCATTTTAATATTGCTGGTGGTCTCAGCCTTCATGCTCTTGTTTCATGAATAGATTATTAAGTTTTAGGTATGTGTTCTTAGGTTGGCCGAAGCTAGCAGAGGAAAATAATTTGGTCATTATAGCACAATACACCTGCAGTTAGGGATTTATTTGTTTATTTACTAGTTACTGAGCTCTGAAACAACTTTTGCAGACTCCCTTGGAGACTGGGACTAGATGGTTCATTGGTCAGTTTGGCTGTAGCAGTTTCTATGGCTCATGGCTGTACTGATATTACTAGTCTGGAGGAAGGAAGGAGATCATCAAGTTTCTGAGCTCCAGCTCTATCCTATGTGGACCGGTGCATGAGATTATTGTGGTTTCCACAGAACGTTTGCGATGTGTATCACCTCCGTTTTCCAATTTGCTCCACTTGTGATGAGAAGTGATGTGCTGTTTTCACCTCCATATTTTTGTCTACTTGTGCTAGTTTTTTTTGTATTTGTTGCAACTATTACCAAACTCTTACTATGGTGGGAAGAAAAGAAACAAAGAGCAGAATTATTAGAGAATTAATTGCAAATATGAGAGGAAATTAGCTCATTCAAATGAAAATTTCTGGAAGACTTAGCTTTTGACCAGTCTGACCAGCAAGTGTGGCACATACATAATTAGATGACTCGTCCCATTGCATTTCTCAAGAAACTGCAGTGGAAAACAAAAAGAGTGTAACTCTTCCTTTTCTCCCTTAATCTAGTCATAGTCACTTTTTTTTTTTATGATATCTTTTGATAACCTTTGTCTTTTTATATTCTGAGAGTTCAGCAAAGCCCCACGGCCATGGTTGCCATAATACTAAAATATTTCATTTGTAGCAAGCAAACAGTTCAGCCTTCTTTTAATGAGTGTTATATTCCAATTCCAGGCATCCGTCTAAAACTTGTAGTTCAGACAGACCACATCTTTTACCCTTTTTCGTCTCAATTTGGGCTTATCCAACAAAGAGATGGGATAGTAAGTACTGTACGGATGCAGCAGCAAAACCCAGACCTTCTCAAAAAGACGTATGTTGTAAACTCATTGTACTTTGACCCTGCTTTTTTAGAAAACCTACACAGATCCTCTGCTGTGTTTTACCAGTGCACAAGGCCTGGTTATCATTGTTTTGGTGTAACTGAGAGTTGAATTGGGCATACGGTGAGCTTTCAAGGTGTTAAATTTGCACCGAAGCAAATAATAAAGCAATATAAATAAAGCTGGGTCTAGAGCTGAATAAAGCTGGTTAAAATAAGACTACTTTCTTCCTTTTTAACTGCCCTTCTGTATAGCAAATTCTAGTATTATCCTCTTCAAATCAGCCCAATTTTGGCAAGATACATCAGACTTCAAGGAAACTATGGAACTGAAAAGATTGTTTTACCTGTATTCCTAACTGAACCTTACAGTTTCAACTTGAAACAAAAGGACTGCTTTCAAAAACTGAGTAGGAAAAAGCATTCCTAAATAGGAGAAAGTGGGTCAAATTTTGTTAGTAATAGTAAGTAAGTAGAACATTTTAATTAATAGAATTCTAACTTATCATTCAACTTTTAATGAATTTATACATAATTACCAGGGTGGTTTTTTAAGAAATTTAATTCTTAATAAATGTAAAGTCAGGAAAATTTTCACATATACAGACTTCAAAAATTTTAACAAATTTGCATTATCATGCTTGCTGTAATTTGAAAGCAGGCAAATACACAAAGTACAATATAGATGGTTATGTGAAAATATTTTAAAGTGAACTAGTACTTTGCCTAATAGTTCCAAAGAGTGAATTAAGACCTACAAAAGAGCTGAAAAACTGTAGCTGTAGGTAGTTGGAAGGAGTCAAGCCATTGAAATCTGTGAGGCTTTGAAGGACCAGTCCTGTCATCCTAAATTGCACTGGATGAAATGCCCTCCTGGGATAGGACCAGCAGCAGGTCTGTGAATCATTTTGTTGGCACAAAGATTATGCCCCTGTTTTGAAGACATAATGCAGCCCTTGGGTGATGTTTAGTCTTTGTAATGGCCAGTACCCAAGGGAGGAGTCCACCCACAAACCATCCGCCATGTGCACTCCACACCCCGATCAGTTGGTATCGGTTGACTGGGTGGCAATGACTGAATTCTCAATAGGATACGTTCAGATGAAGTTTTTCTATTTGCAAAGAATAATTTACCCATAACTGCTCTCTGTTTTGCCACAGTATATCCCAATGTGCTAGACCAGTGCTTAGTAAGTGTATAGACATGTTTATAAAATGTATAAAAATATCTAGAAAGGTGTAGTTACAGCAAGGCCCAATTCAGCTGTAAAATAATACTAGGAGCACCCTGGTCCCACCTCTTTGGTGATAATCTTCTGCAACGCCAGAGTTGCACTCATTGCAATGCACTGTACAGACAGTTCTCCGTTATAGAAGTCCCCATATTCTGATTGTTTAGGGATGGAAAAACCAAACTGGAGAATGGGCTTGATCTTAGTCCTTTAAACTCTCCATGTATTTGTCGACTGAAAGTGCATCTCTCATCTTGTCCTCTTCCCAACTAAACATACACAACACACACTCACTGTCAATTACACTGTTGAGGTTGTTTGTTTGCTTAAGTGTTCTCCCCTTTCTACAGATATTGCATTAGGACATCTGCTATGGGGAGAATTCAGCTCTCTTTCCCTTTTCCCTCTTTGAACTATATTTGCATTAGAGCAATCCTGCTTCTAATAAGAGTGGAAGAAAAGTGAGATGAGAGAACAAATGGAGTAAAGCGTTAAAGCCAATCAACTAACTATAAACAAACTTTGGCTTAATAGCGCCCCATGAGCTCATCCTAAAGCAAGAAAGTCAGCTTTGGGAGAGGTGGAGGCTGGGGAAAGTAAAATAAGCACGGAAAACACATATCATGCATATAATAATAATAAGGACAACAACAATAATGAAGTAAACCAGTTAAAAAGGAGGCTGATGCTTCCTGTTAATTTGGTAATAAAACTACTATTGATCTTCAAAACCAGTATTTAAGCAGCTAAGCATACCTGTTGGCCACCTATAAGCACAGAACAACCTTAAGATACTAATTACCTAACAATTAAAACTGCCTGGAAAATGTGAGGAAGATGGAACATGATTTTTTGGGGTATTTTTCATGGAAATTTGATTTCAGCAAGATTTTTAATAAATTCTATGCCTGTTCCCTAGCATTTATTTCAAATTGGAGTTTATTAGTCAACATTTAATTTAATGAGTATCACAGCATGATATAGCAGAAAGTAGCTAAGCAGAATGTTGCTAGACACTAAAAAGCTTGTTGTTATACAGATATGCAAATAATTAATATAGGTGCTAGATACACCTCTCAATTTGAATTTGAATGTGTTCGCCATTGTGTCATAGCCCCAATATCTATGTGATGTCTGCAGCACTACACGTTTTCCTTGATCCTTGTCATTTGTCTTTGCTGCTGCAGATTATTATTTACTAATAGGCAGAGAACAGTTTTTTTCCTTGCGTTGCCTTTATTTCCAGGCCTCGAGGCCTGCTGTTTCTCATTTTGAATTCCAATCCAACGGCAGGTGCCAAGATTTAAATGTATATTATCTATGGGCAGTAGGATCAGCCTGTTTGTGTAACATCCGTTGAACTGAACCACTCACTGTGCTGGCTGCATTTTAATATTGTTAATCTTTCTTTGGAAGGCACGCTATTTTGGTGAGCAACCAAATGCAGTCTAAGCTGCACTCAAGAGGACATCTACAAATGGGTTTCTAAATCTAGGCTTCTGTAAAATTAAAAAAAACAAAACAGAAAACTTAAAAACATGTAACTGGAGAATCTATTAGGTCCAATCCACCCACAACCATCTGGACCAGTAAGTTATCTATCTTATTTATCTGAACAAAACTTTGGACATGACATGAGCAGAAATTAGGTGAATAAGTTGAGCTGAAATAATTAATGTTGTAAAATGTCCGAGGCCAAGAAGGCCGATTTTAAGAATTGCTGAATGACATTACCATAATAATGAGAAATAGACCATTTTAAAGGCAAAACCCTGTTCCCAGTGAAGTCAATAGCAAAATCCCACTGACTACAATAGTACTGGGATTGGTCTGCTAAGTAGCAAACCATGCTTTAAAAAGATCAATACTTCAATTTTACAAGGTAATATGGATAGCAGTATAGTTGCCTATTATCAGACCCCATAGTCTGTGGATTTTCTCTCTCTAATAGTACCGAGGTTCAGCACCTATCTTATGAATCATCGAAAGACATAAGCTGTTTCAGAGCATTTCCCCTGCCCCTAGCCGAGAAAGCTCTCCAGAGGCAGGATGCGCCGCACGGAGCGTGCCTCCATCAGCGCCGCACCGCAAGGATTGCTCTGAAATGAATGACTGCCTCGCTTGAAAAAAAAAAAAAAAAAGGCATTAATTGCTGCGGATCTCGCTGTAGCATTTGATGCACAGAACTGCAATTCCAACTCTTAATACGTGTCAACAGAAACGCCCTGGAACGGGTCAGGTTCTCATTTCAAACCATGCCACAGAAAACACTGGCGACAGGTTTATTTTGTATTTTCCTTTTCCGTTTCAAGCGTTGCAGCGCTGTGATTCAAAGCAGAGCCGTATCCCACACGTTCGCCTTTACACAAAGGATATGCATCGGTTTTAACAGAAACAGAGGCACACTTTGGGGAAGGGGCTGCCCTTTTCCTCACCGGCAACGCAAGGCCAGCCAGACCGCTGTATTTTTATTCCCTGAAGCTCAAACCGTCCCTTTCAGTACAGCGGGTTTTCCCAGCCCCTCCGCCCCGGGGCACGCCGTACCCCAAAATCTGTGCGTGATGGGAGCTGAAGCGCTGAGAGGCCGCGTGTGCCGTGCCCCCCCCCCCCCCCGCCCCCCTGCCGTGGGGCCGGCGCGTGCGGGGGGC
>NW_010972864.1:6095660-6095864 GCF_000737465.1 Haliaeetus leucocephalus | reverse complement strand
CCCCCCCCCCCGCCGCCCCCGGGGCTGCGGGGCGGGCGGGCGGCGCGGTGACCGTGACTCCATCGGACATAATGAGCGCGGCGGTTCGGCAGCCGGCAGGCATTTCCTTCACCCCTCCCCCTGCAGCCATATGGTGCCGTAAACAACCGCCGCGCCGTGCGGGGTTGGGTGGTTGCTGTTGGTGGTGGTGGTGTCCTCCCCCCC
>NW_010972864.1:6046680-6094809 GCF_000737465.1 Haliaeetus leucocephalus | reverse complement strand
GCCTCGGCCTGTGCCCCCGCGGTGGGCACCGCCGGCCCCGGGCAGCCGTGAGCCAGCACCCGCGCGGTTAAAGGTGCGGGCAGGTAATAACGTGAGGTAAAATTGCAGCTCCGGTGTATTTTCAGTGCAGGAAATCCCCTGTGCCAGCTCAGCGTGGTGATTGCTGCTGGCACCGGGAGGGCCCGGAGTAATGCTAGCGCTGGAGATAGGTGGGTGATACCCTCCTCTGTCCTGAGCAGTCGTGTGGGCGGCCATGGGTGGATTTCTACGCCTAGCCTGCCCCGTTCCTGCAGAGTATGGGTGCTGGTGCGTGTACGCGGCGATACGGCCGGTACCTGTTTCATCGGGGCGGTCCCAGATGCGCGCAGCGCGCTTGCGTTATGGCTGTATAGCCTGCAGACATCACGGGCCTCCAGGAACTAGTGGTTTGACTTAGGGAGGCCCTTGTCGTTGGAAACAAGCCCCAAGTCTCTCAGGTAAATTCACTGTACCATGACGTGATGCCACATGAGACCCTGCTGGCGGATGTAGGGCTGCCCAATGGCACGGCAGCTACAAATACTTGCTGTAAATAGTGACATGTCATGGTTGGCATGACTTGAGGTGCAGGGAATGGAAATAAAACCTTGTGCCACTGTCACTCCTGATGTTCACCCTCACTTCTGCTTTTGCCAGAACCCAGCACTCGAGACACCTCTTGCTTACCAGCCCTGGCACTCTCTTACCATGTGGGCGTAGCTGTATGGTATGTAGCATAGTATTTAGTTATAGCTATCACTGAAAAGTAGCGCTGCTCAACTTTTGGCCCTCAAGGTACTAAACTGGCTATTACAAGCAGTCAAAACGTTATGGTATGAAAATGTGGTCTTGGGTCCCTGACGTGCAAATATTAGTCTGATGGTATACTTTAAAGCCAGGTCTGTCCCTCTAAAGAAGACTTGTGAGCCCCTTCCTCCATGTAGCTGAATGGGGCAGCCCAGGAATTGGGAAAAGGGGATGGATTGGAGGAATATCCTTAGCCCCACGTGCTAGAAGAGGTTTCTGTTTTAGCCATAATATAAGAAAACTACTTTTTATCAGCTTCACTCAGTGCTGGATTGCATATCATCGAATACAGCTGGAGGACTCCCATTGTCTTTAACTGAACATAGCTGAGACCTAAAAAGATAGTAAAATATCTGACCAATAATAACATCACCCATGAAAATAAAAATTTAATTCCTTTGTGAAAAACTAACCACAAACCCGCATCTGTGTCTTAAAGACGTTAATGTAAAAAAAGAGCAGGAAACCTTCTCTTCCTTTATAGATGTTAAAATAGCTTAAAAATAGAGTCTTGTCAACTGTTACAATTTCATTGTGAGTCCCATGGTGTTTGTCATTTTTTCGTAAAAAATCCCATCTCCAGTCAAATGCTTGTGAAAATTCTACTTTTGTGTTAAAAAAATTACACAAAAATCATTTAGTAATCCCCATAGCTGTATAGAAAAGATTGTCAGTCTTAGCAACAACTCCCTGTCAAATCTCAAAATCTCTCAAGGGCCATGGGTATTTCATTATCAGCCTTTTGACTGATGAGTGTATAAAATGCTAGTGGTTAGTGTGGTTCTAGAGACTGATACTGTTGATTTATAAACCATGAATGGTCTTGCAGACTGCTGTTTGAGAACTTTCACTTTAAACTCTGCCAATGTCCCAAGTAGACCCTGTAGACTTAGAACCGAGGAAACAAAACAAGTGTGGTTTTTCCTAAATCATAAGATTTTTCAGACCAATTTAATGATTTTCCATACCCTATTTCATTAATGGAAATATCAGTTAAGTAATTATTCTTAAAAAAAGGCCATAAATACGAAAGACGAGAAAACGAAAGATATAATTTCAGCAGAATCTTTTCAACATAATGCCTAGTAAGCGCTTCGAAAAAAATTTCAGAAGGTGCTCAAAATAACAAAAACAGACTAAAATTTAATTACAGAGATCGGAACACTGAATGTATCTTAAATTATATAAAGCTCAGCCTCATAATAGGGGAGTCTAGAAGCTTCAGTTTCTGAAGTTTACAAATCAGATTGTAAAAGCTTAATATGAAAAAAAATTGCATGAGTATGCTGTACCATAAAGCAAGCTCTGGAAAAGGAGAGCATTCTAGTAAATGCCTTGCTGAAGACCGTATTTCCCAGGTGCCATCTCATCAAAACTAGGAGGCATTCCTTCTGCTGCAGTACAGGAGCACAGGAGGATCAAATGTGAAAGCAACATCAATGCCATTATTTCTTGGCCCCATAATTCTAATGGATTGACTTCTGTGGGACCAAAAATGCAGAATAAATTGCTACAATATCTACAGCATCAATAACTCGCAGGAATTAATTCAGAGATTTTTGTATAGCTTGAGTTATACATCGGTTGAGCTAATCATAATGGTTCCTTCTAAACCATTATGATCACCACCACCATAAAAAGAAGCATGGCCAGCAGGTCAAGGGAGGTGATTCTGCCCCTCTACTCCGCTCTCCTAAGACCCCACCTGGAGTACTGCATCCATCACTGGAGTCCTCAGTACAGGAAAGACATGGACCTGTTGGAGCCAGTCCAGAGGAGGGCCACAAAAATGATCAGAGGGATGGAACAGGTCTGCTATGAAGAAGGGCTGAGAGAGTTGGTGTTGTTCAGCCTGGAGAAGAGGAAGCTCCTGGGAGACCTTATTGTGGCCTTTTAGTACTTAAAGGGGGCTTATAAGAAAGACGGAGACTTTTTACCAAGGCCTGTAGTGATAGGACAAGGGGCAATAGTTTTAAACTGAAAGAGGGTAGATTTAGGTGGGACATGAGGAAGACTTTTTTTTATGATGAGGGTAGTGAGACAGTGGAACAGGTTGCCCAGAGAAGTTGTGGATGCCCCATCCCTGGTAACATTCAAGGTCAGGTTGGATGGGGCTTTGAGCAACCTGATCTAGTTGAAGATGTCCCTGCTCATTCCAGGAGGGTTGGACTAGATGACCTTTAAAGGTCTGTTCCAACCCAAACGATTCTGTGATTTTATGATTCTGTCTCTGTAACTCATGATACCCAGTATAACTGAGGTCTGGAAAAGAGGAATGCAAACAACAGGATGCTAGACTGGATGCTGTCATCTTAATAGATTTCTTTATTTCAGTGAATATGCAGAGCTGAAACAGATACACTGAATGGAGAAGGAATGTCTGTAAGCTACAAGTGGAAACAAGGATACAAAAAAAAAAAAAGGAGCATCTGACCAGAAAATCTAATAGGAAAAAATTAAATGGAGCAACCCTTTTTGCTTCAACATCCAAAATCTGAGGGAGTTTCAGAAAGATTTTTTGGGGCATCATCGGAAATCATAAAATGTGTCTGTCAAAAAGCCTGAAGAAAAAGTATTCCTGACCCCTGGAGGAGAGTGCAATGATGGCATTGTGTTGTGAAGTACCCTCAGATGGCAGGTTACTGTTAAAAATGACGGAGCAAGACAGGAAATAGGCTGTAGTGGTGAATAGGTAGATGGGATAAAACCCCAGATACAGAATGAAACCCCATCCTAAATGCATTGTGCCAGCTTGTGACAGCTACCTCAAGGGTCTGTTCGTTTTTCTTAGGCAACGTTTGCCATGCCAGCAAAGTATTATTGAATCAAATTGAATTTAATTTCACACACCCCCATACGTAAAAAACAAACACACATATTTACCAGACATGCAGCTGTGCCTGATGTCTCCCCAGAAAGCAAATTCCAAGATACATGCAGAATACCCCCAATGAAAAGTTATGCTAGAAATTATTTGATTTGATGGGAAATTGCTGTGTCATTTCCTTTTAAAGACTGTAGCACTGAAAATACAGTACTGTAACAGGCTATTTGCACAGAATGGAGCAGGGCTTGTCTGCGTGGTCTTTTTAAACATCTTTGTGCCGATCCATGCTGATTTGGCAGCTGTAGACGTAGGATTTTTGAATTTAGAGTTTTCCTAGTGAGGGAGAACTGGCCTTATATGTGGTTTGGGTAGCAGGTGTTATTCATCAATAAAGTAATAGCATATTTCTCTTAGAGCAGACAAGGCTTAAATGATGTAGATAAAGTACATATTCAGTCCACATAGCTGACTCCATCTGTTGGTGCAAGTGCTGCAAAGCCTTTTAGGTTATTTGGAGATAGTGGTTGCTATAAAGTGCAAGCAAATGAGTGGGTGCAATGTATTTACAAAGAGAGAGATGTGATACAAGAATTCCTACTACACTGGCATCCTTGATTTTACTAAATGTTTCATGATACACATGATCTCCTTCTGCAGTGTGTCTTGGGAAATGTAGTCGAGGAAGAATCAAGCCTGATGTAAGGAAAAGGTGAAGGTTTGAGAAAAGCAAATTGCAGCTTCCTGTAGGCACAGCAGCATCTCAGAAGATGCAGTTTAATGTTGAATTGATGCAGAAAAAACCAAAATATTGCATTTGCAAATTCAGTTCTTGCTAATATTTTATTCAGCAGAATAAAAATGTTGTCATTCATGTTGTCATCAACATGAAAATAGACATTGGCTCTCCTTGTAACATAGATTTAAAGCTTTATACCCTTAGCCATCTCTAACATGTATGTGAAACTGTGATCTCTGTATCAGCTTTGCTGTGGAACTAACACTGATGATGGTGTGTCCCTAGTCCTTTGCAGGCAGAGCATAATTTTAGAGAGAATAGAACAATTTGGGAGGTTGAGCCATAGTTTATTAAAATCAATGTGAGTCTTCAATGGGATTTTTAATTACGTTATTATTCATGAAGAAAGAATGTGCTGGACCCCTTGCAAGGGAAGCTGGTTTTGGCAGGAGCAGAGCAGGAATTAGGAGCTACGCTGGAACCAAGGCAATGATACGGCAAAGCCTTAGGGAGGTGATCACCTGTTTCTCGCTGCCACTGAGAGGCCCTTGCTAACTCTTTCTCAGCAAGTATGATCTGGTATGGCAGAGAAACTCTATTCCCCAAATGAATCCTAGAGAGTGTTAGTACCACGTCTGTCTTCCAGGTGAACATAACTAAGGAACAGCGGCACAGCAGTCTGCAAACCTTTTGTAGCAGGCAGTTGGCATGGGCTCAGCCAAAGATTCTGTGTTTACCTCTACTAGTCTGTAAAATAGTCTCTCGGAGTGTTGAAAGCTACCTCAGAAGAGTCATTTAACACAAGACAGAAGAAAATACATCATGAACAACAGAAGACAGTCCCTTTTCTGTCAGGGGATGGGCTAAGTCACCATTTGATTTTTCTTTCATCTGTAACGTCCCTGATTTTGTATAGTACTATTCATCTCAAGAGATCCCATAGCGCATTGCAAGCTAAACTGTGAATTACAACTGGCTCTGGGTTGGATGACCATATCCATCAGTCAAACTGTACACAGCATGTGTATGTAATGAGAGGAGGAGAAACATTATTGTCATTATTATTACTGAAGACATCCAAGTGCTGTGTCCCATTATCTTAATACAGCCAGTATACACAGAGGAGCGAGAAAATGGGCAGATCACTTAATATTGGTGAATTATGGTTTTGCTACAGTTTCAACACAGTAGTTTAAACTAAGATATTGGGAGACAGAGCACCAAATTCTGGTGAACCTGATGAATAATATAGTCATTATAGCGTATTTAATACATAATTGAATTCTAATGCTATGTTTCAACTTGTCTTCCTGTTCTGGTAAACAGCTAAGAAATTTAAAACTTTATTCCTTTTATATAAAGAAAGAAAGTGCAAGTAAGGATACATACTCACAGAAAAAAATGTTAATATAGTGCTTGGTTCGTGTTTTGAGCACAGAATTGTGCTAATAATTACGAAGATTCATATGGTTTGCATATTTACTGTTGTAGGTATGAAAGAATAATCATGAACTTTAATTATACAGAGCAGACTATTTCATCTGCATCTTTCCTTTTCTTTCATCAGCTGTGCTTTACGTATACTAATATTAGCATGTGAAGCAATACTGTATGGTAGTAAATTCACGGGCATGCCTAGATTAAGGCAGAGACTTGCAAACATCTGATTAATAGGGAGTCTTCAACTTGCAAATAACTCTGATTTCCAGTCTTCTATCATGCATCAGATGTTGGGTAAATCTGATTACCTACTTATTCAAAACACCTATTTTTGCAGTATTGTTGAGGAAATAATATGTTTTCCTTCATTATTTGATTGTTTCTTTAATTCTGTTAAGAAAAAAAAGGGATGGTGGACAGCATCATTAGTGATCAGAACTGGGGTGTACCTCTTATCTTCACTAAAAAAATCAAGAAGCTGATATTTATGAAAATTAAGAAGCCAAATTTATCCAATAAAACAGCATTTGCAAAGTCAGTGTTGTTATTTGTAGTTACCGTTTCTGTGAACTGTTTGCTCTTTAGGGCACCCTCCATATTTGATGCAGGAAATGTTCTGTGTAAAATCTTTGTAACCGAGTATCTAACCCCTTTCTACTAGGAATTTACAGTCTAGACATCTATGTCTGTTTCAGTTTCAAAGCAACATAATAAAGGAAAATAGTTCCATTCACTCTGCTGTTTTATAATCAGTGATACATGTGCATGTTAGGTAAGACTGCAAAACATTTAAAAGAAAATTCGTACAGAGGCATATCTTTTAAGGATAGGCTTTCGAAGAAGGGGACTGCTATGCAGTAAACATCTGAATGAAGGACACAACAAGCATGAACCCACTGAATTTCATTGCCAGTGGCAGAACAGACACAGATTTTGATTCCCAGCCCTCAGATGAGTGGTGGTGCCTGGGCATGCCTGAGAGAACATGCACACAGACCCTGTGGAAATTGCTAACCATAAATCTGTTTAAGCCCTGAAGAAAGTGTTTGGACTGCATGAAGAGCTGCAGATAGACTGAGAGAAGAGCAAGGGGGAGAAGAAGTAAGAAGTAGTGGGGAAAATGCATTTTATTTTGCCACTTCTGTAAGAAGAACCAATATCACTCCCACAAACATTTAAGTGGAGTATTCTCAGTGCTTTCAGAAGGGCATTAAGTAGGGCAAGAAAGACTTATGTTCTTACAGTGCTTCTTGCAAGAAAGGTTGTTAGAATTTATTTAGAGAAAAACTGAGTCTACTGGGTCTTCAAAGAAGTTCAGGAGACTGTTTCAGATGCTTGTATTCTCTTAGTGCATAACCCTACAGGCCAAACAGAGTTTGGTGGGCTTTCATGAAGGTTCATCATGTGTACCATTAGCAAGTGTTTTCTATCACACAAACAGCTTCAATGTAATATTTGATACAGAAGAACTTTCCTTCTAGAGGAGACTACCAAAAGGATTTGTAAAGGCTCCCTTTTTCAGTCACTGCCACCATTTTTCTCTTAGATTCTTT
Source organism: Haliaeetus leucocephalus (assembly GCF_000737465.1). Lineage (NCBI taxonomy): Eukaryota > Metazoa > Chordata > Aves > Accipitriformes > Accipitridae > Haliaeetus > Haliaeetus leucocephalus. The sequence continues at coordinate 6,087,428 of NW_010972864.1, read as the reverse complement.
TTAGATATATATTTCATTTACGTCACTGTAGCAAAAATTAATTGGCAAGGTGAAACTGTAGATCAGTGTTGAAATTTTCTCCTAAGCAAAGTCTGGTTAATATTGACTTCAGTGTGCAGTAGCAGCATGTTTGTGCTGAATGGTGATATGAACTCTCCATCTGCAGATGTCAGCCTCCTAACTATCACACTGGTCAGGACTGAACATATGGTTGAGCAGTGTTTTTCAAAACTTGGTTCTGCTGGCAAGGATTGGCCTCTTCATGCTGTGGACTTTGTTTATGGTTGAGGAAGGGAGGAAGAAGAAAAGGAGAAAAAAAGTGGTGTAAATGATCTGACTATCTGCATCAGTGTTTCGTCACAGAAACACAGGTTTTTGAATCTGGCACTTGTTCTTGCCTAGGTTACCCAGGAGGGAAAAGTGCTCTTGGGGTGTGTGTGTGGGAAGAATTGGGGAAATGTAATTTAATTAAAGAAAAAGCCAACAAATAAGTTGTTAAAGAGCCCCACATAAGTCTGCTGAGGTAATTTCATTTTGTAAAACCTGATCTGTGGACACACACACAAATATTAACAAAACTAATAATTAAAAAAGCAATATTCTTTATTTACCAACTGCTTTAGTTTTATGATACTTTTGACTGCACAAGCTGTCCCTCAAGTCTGAGATAGGATCAAAAAAGTTGTTTTTTTAATGTATTTTTGGAAGGATAACTTGCACCCCTCATAATGAATTTTTCTGAAGAACATGATCAGATATTTGGTTCACAGCATTTGCTGGCTACACCGAAAACTTGTTGTCAGTACCTGACATGACATTTGCTGTTTCTGTTTCAGACCTGGTGGAGAGATTGTGTATCCAATGTTTTGCCTGATTTTTCTAGATACTGCGTTGCTTCATCTGAGAACAGATCCTAGTTCTCCCTGCAGTTCCTGCTTTGCTTATGTTTGTAGGTCATCAGGGCTGTAACAGCACTATTGCTAAAACTGCCTGCATGCAGAAGTCAGTGTGCCAAGCACAGACCCATGCATTCAGTTTTGTACTAATCTGACCACCAAGTCCCCAGTGGCCACTCTCCCTGGTCAGGTAACATTACTTGTGCAATTACAGCGAGCCCCTTGGTAATCCCTGCCCATTTGTCCTTGCAGAAATCTAGAGGGACCTCCATTAGAGGCTGTTAGTTTATACTCCAGGAATATTTAGTCTTGGAAGTATCTCTTTGCTCCCTGCAACAAACAGCTGTCTTCCAGTGGGAAGTATATTGGTAATGTGGCCAGAGAACCAGGCCACACGTGGAGCACGGGGCGCCCTGGAGACTCCTGTCCCCTTTGGCACTGGAGCAGGGGACAGTTGTCATTATTCTCCACTTTGCCTCGCAAACAAGGTTGCTGAACCAGCCCCTGGGTTATGTCGGCACCAAGGTTTTGTACAGGTGATGCAAAGCCACTAATGTTTTCTCATCAGTCCCTGCCATAAGCTGCCTGTACAGCACCAGTGCAACTTAAAATCTGATCCCCAGTGTTTTTACTGATGTTGCTAATGAGGTTACCAATTAATGGCACCTAACAGTCTGTTGTAGCAGTGGTTTTGGTGATGGAGACAGCTGTCCTCTGGGAACTATGCTGAGATTGTGAACTCATTTTGTGTAAGCAAGTGAACAGCTGTTGCAGAAACATCGATGGGAGATATTAGGTCACACACTTCATCTCCCTGCCACCCCAGGGCTATTCCTTGCAGCAGGCAGCAGGTGGAAGGTGGAAGAAACTTCAAGGGACAAAAGCCCTTGCTGGAGTTGGACCCAGAGATCTAGACACAAAACCACTATATCCCATTAGCAGTCTTCTGATCCATCCTGTTCCCCTGACATTTTGAAGTATTTTACCAATTAACTAGGATTTTGAAGCAATTTTTTATTTTCTTAGGAGTTTTGTCCACTGAGCTGTGTTGATCTGTGGTGTGGTATCCTCTTGGCACCTGATTCCAATATGTAACTCTTGGCACCTGCATATTACTTATGTATTAAAAAATCTCCCTCTGCGAACACCCTTGCATCAGAGGCTTATGAATATTTGGAATATAATTTAAAAACATACATTTAATTTCACAGGCAGCACTTTGGGGTAATGAGTTCTCATTATTTAAGCTTCACTTTAGTGTTAGGTTACTTTTGGTGTACAGTAGTTGCATTTCATCAGTCTGAAAAAAGGTGGCATTATAGATCTACATTGCATTCCCCTAGTGCTTGAATACCTGTAAAGTATAGCACACTTTAAAATATAATTGTGTAATTGTTCATTTTTGGAACATGACAGGAATGTTAAGAGTTAACATTTAGTTAGTAGCTTGCCTGTTTCTTTTTGCTGAACTGATGACAATACCAGTTATTTTAATTTAGGAAAAAACCCCAAACATTCACACCCATTAATTTTAAAATCCCCTACAGTCAAAAATATGTGAAGAGAATTAGTTGTTTTATCCTGGTAACCTTATTTGGGAAAAGCAAATCTTTTCATGCTCACTAAAGTACTATGTAGTACAAAGAACTGTCTATTTTGAGATGAAAGTAAAACTAAGTTTTGTATGTATTGTCATTGCTAGTAACTTTTAGAAACAAGTTTCATGGAAATAAATGTACAGCATGCTGAGCTGTCAGAGTGGGGAGCTGAAGTCCCTTCTCTTCAAAATACTCACTAGGAGTAGATGACCCTTCCAGATTTCATGGGAGATTGAAAAGGCAGTTCCCCAGCTAAGCATTTAGCTTGGCATTGCAATCTTCCCTGGAAAAGTCTTGGAGTAACAGCTCACAGCTTGACAGGTATAATTATCAGATAAAATGTATGAAGAATAGAAGGACATGAAAAAGTGTTTAAAGGGAATGTCATTTTGGTATTTGTACACTTAGTGGTCACTTGTGCTTCACTGAGTTGTTATCCTATTTTTCTGGCTTAGCCTGATGGTGTATTTACAATTTTTTTGAACAACTGAAGAAATCTGTACACAGAAGGGTTACCACCAGCCTCAGAATCACTCCTTTGAACTTTTTTTGGTGTCTCTTAGTTAGGAGAAATCTTATTTTACAGCTATCCTAATACTTTCCTCTGTGTTCAGTTTTACTTCCAGTAAATGAATAACATGTTACTTTAGTGGGATGAATTTTCACACACTTTCATCTTGTTTCGTGGTAGAACTGAAGTCTTGTCAGTTTTTTAAGCTTAAAAACTCCAATTTCTTAGAATTCACACAATTACAGAAAATTCTAGTAGAAGTTCCTCATACCTAGATGAATCCTCTAATGAGTCGTCAAGAAGGAATAAAAACATTAAACATTAAAACTTTGATCATGAATGTGAGCTTAAACAAAAACTTCAGTTAAATTTGGCTATGTTACACTCCTCATCTGTTCAGTTATCTTTAGTGTCCTAGCTAGGTTTATTAGCTCTCAGTTGCTTACCAAACAGTGAGTTTGAAGTGGGCAAGGGAAGTGTGCTGGATATTTCCAGAACTGTAGTGAGTATTTTCAAAAAAACAGACTTCACAGTCAAAACTTAATTATTTCTAATAGAAAAGTAACCCACTAGAAAAGAGACAGCTTCCTTCAGGGAACAGGAAACAACACAATCTGGTTATCAAAAAAAGAAATAGTTATTGCTTCTCTTTTAAAATATAGACTTCTGAACAAACTATTTTGAAATGGTCTAAGATCAGAAATTATTTTTGAGATGATTTTTTTGAATGAAGAATTCATTGGTAAATTATAGTTAAGTTCAATTTAATAAAAAGAAATAGCAATTTGCTGAATTAATTTTTTTTGTTGTGCTTAGAAATTGACCAAAATTGTTCACCTTTGAAGCGCAAACTGCCATCCCCCCACAGTTGTTATATGTGCTCTTCCTCTCTGTCCAATTCTAGCTTTGGTTCAATTGGAACTGTCCCATATTTTTCACTGAGTATGATGCATTTAATGCCTGGGTTAATTGTTCCTGTACTAAATATACCAACTCAACATACTTTTGTAGACAGAATACAGCATTAATTTGCTTTCTCTGTCAAAAAATAAAAGGAAAAAAGGCCAGCTGTAATCAGGCTGCATCTAATGTTGGAAACATCATCTGTTGTTCTAAGAGGCTAAGTAGGCAGGAATTTGCTGGAGAGGGAGGCAGGTGGAGGGAGTCATGTGGCAAATATGGTTTCCATGTCAGAATAGGTGTTTGTTCAGCTTCTTTCTGCTCTTCCCAGTCACACCAGGGCCATGTGTGTCCCTGAGCTAGATACTTAAGTATCTTCCTCATTGGTTTGGGTAATATTCACCACCACGTGCATCTGTGAAAAATCCTATCTTGTTGTCTTACTAAGGAAGCTATGACTGCATCTGCGCTGGCATTTTAGTTTGGAGAATGAATGTGCCTTTGAAACAAAACTCCTGACCGTGCTTGCTGTGCTTCGTTTCACACTGCAGTGTTTTTTCAGTGCATGAACTGGATTCCTTTCAGTGAAAGAAAACTGGCATTTGTTCTAGGCATGCACCTATTGGGTTGCAACCAGAAGTGGGTGTCCAGTGCAGGGGACCAGGTTAGAGCTAGCCTGAAATACGTACTGTGTGGAATCACCTCCTTGGTATCAGCTGCCTTGCTCTATAGATCTGCTGTTCCTGTGGTGCCCTGCTTGCTCACAGAGATACAGCTCAGGGTGTTTAATTAGCCTGCAGCAACAGACTTCACAAATAGTAAAATGTGGCCTGTCGTGTGACCTGTTTTTGTTCAGAATGGCTGTGTAAATGTTTAAACACCTAAGGAAAAAAAATAATCTGGTGTTAGTGTGCTGAGGGAAAAGAGTATTGAGACCTCAGTTAAGAAGTAACTCTTAACTGTGAAGAGTAAACTGCAACCAGGGCTCTGCCTGTTCTGTATTCCTCACTGGGGTCTTCTCTGTCGTTCCTTCAGGGCTCTGAGCACAGTTGATCTTGAGGTGATGTTTTGAAATTGCCTCTTGCTTACCATGTTCATGCTTATTTTCAGTAGGAGACACAAGAGTCAGTAGACACACTCCATGTTTCATTTCCAAGCTCTTCTGCACTAACACTGATGATGATAGATCTACCTATCCATCCACACTTCTGAAGAAAGATGAAAAAGAAAAGTTTCTTCCCCTCTACAATACGGAAAGAGTTTAAAATATTTATCTCAGAGACCACTGGCCACGTTACTATCCTGTTCATGCCAAAGGGGCCTCTGAAGATACCTTTTATAGAATCATAGAATCGTTTAGGTTGGAAAAGACCTTTAAGATCATCAAGTCCAACCATCAACTATGCCCACTAAACCATGTCCTGAAGTGCCTTGTCTATGTGGTTTTTGAACACCTCCAAGGGATGGTGACTCAACCACTTCCCTGGGCAGCCTGTTCCAATGCCTGACAACCCCTTCAGTAAGAAATTTTTCCTAAAATCTAATCTAAACCTCCCCTGCCGCAACCTGAGGCCATTTCCTCTTGTCCTATCTCCAGCTACCTGACAGAAGAGACCAGCACCCACCTCACTACAACCTCCTTTCAGGTAGTTGTGGAGAGTGATAAGGTCTCCCCTCAGCCTCCTTTTCTCCAGACTAAACAACCCCAGTTCCCTCAGCCGCTCCTCATAGACTTATGCTCCAGGCCCCTCACCAACTGGGTTGCCCTTCTCTGGACGCGCTCCAGCACCTCAATGTCTTTCCTGTAGTGAGGGGCCCAAAACTGAACACAGTACTCGAGGTGCGGCCTCACCAGTGCCAAGTACAGGGGGATGATCACTTCCCTGCTTCTGCTTTGAAGGTATCTTGTCTATCATGACATAATCTCCAGGCCCATTTTACTACACTTCAAGGAAAGAAAGGTGACAGACCTTCCCTTTGCAGTTTGGCAAGTTGGATTTCACAACCCATGATCTCTAATTGCAAGAGCTTCATTTAATAGAGCTAGTGATTCACACCAGATGATAGCCTCATTTGAAAGGACTCAGTAGGATAGACTTTTTGGGTGGGATCTTTTAGACTTACATAACACTCAGCATTCACCTCTTATTGTTTATGGACAGAGACTTGGCTTTGGTGCTTTCCCATCATCTGGACTGGTCCAAGAGATAAAGGAGAAAGGGACTTCTGCTCAGTGTTGATTTGGTCCCTGTTGCTGTTTATTGGGTCTTTAGACTCCCCTATCAAGGCAGTTGTTAGAAGACTTTTTCTCACCTACAGCTTTCATAACATCCCAAAACTTCGTGTCTGTTGTTTAATCTGATGTTTGTCTCTTATCTCAAATGGCATATTAATTTGCCATTTTACTTCACTTTATTCTCTTTATTTTCACGACCTATTTCCACAATTAGTTTGACTCGTTGCTGCCATTTCCTAGCTTACAGGTGTAGCCCTTGTAGGGTTTGTTGCTCTAAAGGTTCCAGAAGACTTGTCAACTGAAAATGGTTCCGGTGTGTATCTGCCTGTCTCCATCTGCTGGTAAAATACGAGATTTGCTGTTCAAACAGATCATATAATGAGTAACAGCAACTATAAATTTCAAATAATAAATACCCCTTTTGCTATTATAGACACTTTCCATTAGGAACGGGATAGAAGTGATCAATTTATTTATTTTTAGGCCACTTAATAATAAGTATGAAACACTAATAAATTTTGATCTGTACTGTGCTGACAGGAATGATTTAGATATTCGAATGGTGTACTAATAACCTGGGGATTCAGATCAGGGTGCTGATGAAACTAGATTGTTCGTTTCCTTGGGAGTAAGAGATATTCTTAAATGGTCATTACTGTTTTTAAATTTTAATATTTTTACAGTTACTAAGCAAGCAGATAAAGGAAATAACATATAACAGGATTTTCAATCTGATCATTTATTTTAACTTATTTCTGCAGACAAGTATATAAGGCTCATATTATACATAAACTACCACTGGTTCCCCCTAACAGTTACAATACAAAATTTTTCCAGTGTTGAATCCAGAGGGAGTAAAACACCTACATACAATCATGTCAGGAGCTCATTACGTATAAGCTAACAAGGTGGGGGTTTATGTGCAAAACTTTTTGTAAGGATGTAGTTTGTTCAGAGCACAATGTTTTAGTCAGCAAAAGACTTTGCTTCCCTTCCAGGGGAGATGCATTTTCAAGACTGCAAGAGGCGATACTAGTCAGCAGAGGTGTGGTGACACAGATGTGCTTTAACTCTGCTGTCTGAACTGGTTGGTTGTTGTTACACATATTTCTGCAATCAAAGCAGTCTTACATTTGTATGTGATTTGTGTTCTGTAATTAAATATTTAGGTTGATTGTTATTTCCATCTACTCCTAATGTTTTGTAGATGCTTCTGGCTTTGATGCTTTTACAACGGAGGTTTTTATAGAGCTGAACATTTTCCGCAGAACCACCAGCCAAGCCTTTACTTTTATTTTCTATTTCTGTCTATCATGTGTTTATAGGAATATTTTTCAAATGTGGTAAAGATACTGATAGTTATATTCATTCACAAATTGAGAGGGTGTTTTATGAGACCTATTTCCCCCAAGAAATTTCAACATAAGATGGTGTAGGTATTCTCAAGCAAGGAATTGCAAGCACTTTTGTTTCAGTGGCTTTAATTTTAAAGGCTTGTATTAAATTTTTTTCTCCTCTGCAAAGTAACTGTAAAAATGACAGCCTTTCATTTAATAGATCTTTTTGCTGTCTTGACTAATAGTTTTATCTGTTCACTTCACTGGCAAACCTTTTCCCCCTTCTTCAGTCCCACTAGCCCTGTAGGTTCCACCTCAGTAAAACAGACTGACTCTCTCCTCAAGCATCCTTGTTCAAAGGGATCCTTAGCACTTTCCAAGAGGTACACAACTCTCTGTAAAAGTCAATACTGTCCAGAAATTTATTCTTTGTGTAGACATCTGAAACCTACCAACCAACCAAACATCTTCAATCTCAGAGTGCAAATGGAATTTGGAGGGCTGAAAATGAAAAGAAACATCTATTTATTTGTATCCTAAGAACATAGGAAGAGCACTGAATAAACATAAAACCAAGAGTAAACAGGAAACCCTGCAATGCAAAGAGTAAAATTAAGTAATTTCTCACTGGTAGAGATTGAAACCATTCCAGCAGCTATAGGGATGAATTGTATCTTGGCACTGCCTGTCACGCTGTTGGCTGGCGAGGAATCTGAGACAACTGGTTTAGGATAGGGGCATAGCTCTGTGATGGCTGGAACAAGTGGGATGAAGCTCAGCCTAAAAGATTTAAGAGTCTAAGTCCAATTTTTGAAGTGAAACATCCAGTGAGGCTTCCATTCCTAAGTAATTTTTGAAAGTAGAGCTTGGACTGTTGCCATGATGAATGAAAGTCCTAAAAATACATCTGTGATTTATAAATATCCTCCTTGCTATTCCAGAGTTGTTAGTAACCAAGTCACTTTGAAAGTGGCATTTAAGCTTCTCAGTCATAGAATTATCAAGAAGGAACTCAGTTAATATCTAGTCTATCCAAGACAGGATTTACTCAAACGATCCCTGACAGATATTTGTCTAACCTGGTCTCAAAATCCTCCTGTGACAGACATCCCACAGCCTCCCCAGGCAAACTATTACTGTACTTGACTATCCACATCAATAGTAAGTTTTTCCTAATGTCTAATGTAAATCTCCCGTGCTGTGGTTTAAGCCTATTACTTGTCCTGTCCCTTGTGGACATTTCATAGCCTTTCAGACATCTACATAGCATTATCATGTATTCCGTGATTTGTCTCTTTTTAGCCTTAGTTGAGGCTAAAAAAATGTCCCCTTAGGCACTGTGAAAAATTTTACCCAAAGCCAGCTTATGAAGTAGAACTGCTTTGTTAATGCCTTTATCAAATAGCAATTTCAGGATAAAAGTGTAGTGTAATGGCATATGGCAGGAAAACCTGATACAACTGTGTCCACTTCAGAGACTTTATGGTTTAAATGGAGATTTGAGTTTGTATCATTTGCCCAACTTTTTACTTATTGGGATGTCAGTATTGGGATATCAAAAGTCTCAGTAAGTAGCTATCTTATTCAAGTTACTCATCTGGTGTATTGCTTCTGCAGCTAAAGCTTACATCTCTGCACAGCATTGCTAGTTGCCAGATGGACTGAACAGCTTACTCAAAGCAGCTCAGCACCTTCTGCAGCACTGCAGGCTTTCTGAAACAAGGTCTACCTTACTGCCTTATACAGCACGCAGCAGATTGAAGCCTGACCTAATCAGGTCCAGGCCCCACCAGATAAAGTTATGATGAAGTTACATGTGTAGATGTTAAATAATAGTACTGTCTTCCCCTGAAGCAGTTTCCACTCCATGTAAACCATTTTTTTCCTACCCTTTTTGACTGACAAGATTTGGAAAGTTTGTGTTCATTTTCTGGCACTTCAGTTAGGAGGCATGACAGAGAGTTTGTGCTGATTTTATTTCCTTGTATTTTTAGCAGTAGTAGCAATGCTTAGAGTTTTATTCAGCTGTATGGAGAAATGCAGCTTCAAGAGCGCACCCACATCATGCCTACCTGCCTTTGGGTATCAGTGTAAGGGGATGTAGGAGGACTGTGAAACAAGAGCATTGCACACTATGGCTACCAAAAGCAGCAAAATGAGTTTTGTTTTTGAGTTTCTTTTTTGAATGTATTCCTAATGTTTGCATGTGTCAGCTCTGCTGAGGTGGCATCTCACGTTTTAAATTAATATTGTTGTAATGCATTTCTCTTTAATTAAAAAAGAGAGCTCCCCCATAGGAAATTTCCTAAAACAAAACTCATTAGTAATAAACAGATTAAATCTTTATCAGTTAATCAACACTATAAACTTCTGAGTGTTCGGAGAGCGGCATGAGATAACACTGTCGTCATAATAAGAGTGTTTGAAATCATTAGGGACCCCGCCGTGCCGTTTGGGTGGTGAGAAAATAATGATTGAAGATGGGGCCCCCTACAAAGCTCGTGTGAATTCCCCTAAAGATTAAAGCTGCAAAGACTGGATTTTGTGTTGGTCCCATCTCTAAAACATTTTTTTTTTTAAATAGTGGGCAATGGTAGTGGGCAATACCAAACGAATTCTTAATGATGCTGATACCAGAACCTGTCATGATGCCACAAAATTTTTGAGCTGGTGGTTAGTGAAATTTTAGAGACTGTTCATGGGACAGGAGCCTCGCCGCCTTCTCAGAGCAACTGTTCCCAGCTGATCTCTCTGAGGCTTTAACCTGTCTGCACTGCAAATTCTTCATCTTCCTCCACTCTGAATTCTCAACACAGTCACTTCCGTCAGGACTGTGGTAGTCCTCTCATCATGCATATGCGGGAGTTCTGCTCTGGTACAGTTGTCTCCTGGGGACAAAGAGCACAACCTGCTGTGCAGATGGAAGGGATCACATAGCTTTGGGCAGGGACCTTTCTGAAGAAGGTTGGGCATACTGGAGCAAGATAGGACAAAACTTGTCTGGCTGGTAGCATATCAACACATCCTAACCTGATATCATTTAGAGTCATGCACATTTAGAAAGTTACTCTATAAAGGCACTGACATTTTCTCCATCACTACTGGGAATGTGTCAAAACTCCTCTTTGTCACCCTTGGAGGTTCTTCAGAGCCATTGGGACTATTTGGGTTCTTTTCCATGAACTCTATGAAAAATAAAAATAAGTGGGCTGGAATAAAAATAGAGGCAGTGAGGAAAAAAAAATCATGGTTGTTCACATCAAGCAAACTTACTGGAATGGATTAGCAAGAAGTTATGAGCAGGGGGACGGCAACTGGGAGTCATACATAATTACTGCCTTTTCATTTCTCATCTTTCATCTTTATTTGGTCACCACAGCAATAACTGCATGTGTTTGGTCACAAAAGGGTCAATATAAATCGGTTTTGTTGTGACATGAGTTACAGCAGCAGTAATGGTATTATCAAATGTGTTAAGTTTGGAGCGCCCTTATTGCTTAAAATACACATTGAAGCTTAGGTGACACTGCTGCCTCCAGAGGTCTGAATTCAAATACTATGGTGGAGTACAAGTGAATTGCCCATTCTTATTTTATTCTTCATATACTTATATTGTATTACAAAACACAGCCTGCTTGATAGATGCCTGCTGTGGAAAAACAAGAGTCCCAGTTCCTGCCCCTTCATTAGAATTGAATCCATAGACAGCTGTAAAAGAAAAAACCCTCATATGGATGGTCCTGTTTAAAAGGCGGGAACTGAACTGCAGTGATTAATTTCAGAGACATTGGGGACTGTTTCTGTTTAGAAGTCTTTAGCTGCCATGGCACTATCACTTTTGAAAATCAGATGGTAGGTGTCCTCACTTTTCTGTCACTTGTTCCAACTGGACATCTGTGTGCAAAAATCACAAATTTTAAAAATATCCCTTTCTTTTCCTCATATTGTGCTATGTCTTCATGTGGTGTGTTTTGAAGCAGGTTTTGCAGGGGTAATTTGTTTGTAACAACTTCCTTTGTATTCATAATTACAGTCAGCTCTGTCACCTGTGAATTAAAACCTTTTATTAAATATCTTTATGAAATGCTAGGTGCAGATTTACTGGGAGGGGAATGAGAGGATAAAAGAGCTGTTGCATTCTTATTAACCACCACATAATGCATTTCTGTGCCATGTGTTTGGGACTGCTTCTACCATTGAATCTTGTTTGTGCATTTGGAGAAAGAAGCACAGATATTTTTTGTTTCATTTTATAAATACTGGAGTGAAAGATCACTTTCTATCAAGAGGCCAGATGCCCTGGCTTGGCAAAATGGACTGCTTGCAAGGGTCCATGTGATCCTTCTGATCATACAGCTTTCCTACAATACTGTTTCTGTCATTCACAGGGTGGGTGACCTTCAGATCTCAGTGGAAGGGTCTTTAACTCCCTGCTAAAAAAGGAGAATGCATCCCATGATTGTCATAATTTATCTGTTCATCCTGTCTTCCTTACCTTTTCTTTTCTCTTTTTTTTTCTTTTCAGGATGGAGTAGGTGTAGATGAGAAGCTGTCTTTACGGCGGGTAGCCGTCGTAGAAGATTTCTTTGACATAATCTATTCCATGCATGTTGAAACTGGGCCTAATGGAGAACAAATCAGAAAACATGCTGGACAAAAGAGAACATATAAAGCAGTAAGTAAAAAAAGCAACTAAAAGTGAACATCAGTCTCTAAAAGCGTGAATTATTTGGGCTTAGTCACATGGTGTGCTATTTGTGTTTTTTTCCAACTGGATTAGTACTGCAACCCTCACCCTCAAATTTATTTCAGAGATCTTTCAATAATGCATGAAAACACACAGTTTAGAAATCACATTTTCTGTGTAGTAAGGGCCAGATCCATTGACTTCAATAAACATTTTCTCATTGGTACAAGCAGAGAATTTATTCTTTCTATAATGGTTTGACAATATCTCTATTAACTCTGTATTAATTAGTTGTTATTAAATGGATGAAGTTTTAAAGAAGACTTAGCAGGTGTTGCCATAGCTTTGCTGAATGAGGTGCTGTACTTTAGCATATGAATGAAGTTGCCTTATAGTTTATTGCTGCAGATTAAGTATACTTAATGGTTTCATGGTATGAAAACTTGTAAATATGCTAAATTCAAAAGGCCAGAAAGCTACTAGGTACAATGAGAGAAGTATTGAGAGGGCAGCGCTCACACCTGCATAAACCGGCTGAGTAGAGAGAAATGATTATTTCTACAATTTTTAATTGCATGTTGTTGCTTGACCTAACCAGTTCAGCCACTGCCTCAAAAGAGCTATAAATAGCTTTTGTGGTTAGTGGCACAAATGTAACACTTTCTTTTCTTAGGGAGAACTAATGAAACATTTACTGCGCTTTCCTAAGGTGCTTAAAATGTATGTGCTTGCCTGGATTTGCATGGTCAAACTTCCATGTGCAGGGCTGTGATAGTGCCAGGCACGCTCAGCAGTTGATCCTGATCCACCTGCCCAGCTGTTTCCAGCTGCTGCAGCACCAGGAGCTCCCCCAGGGCAGCAGGGCAGGGAGTCCCAGCCAGGGCCCATCCCACAGCCCCAGCCAGGGTGCAGGGCTTCCGAGGCACCTCTCCCCGTGGTTTGTTGTGGGATAAGGTCTTGGCAAAATTTCTTATAATTTTTTCCCAGCGGTGTTGGCCTTAAGATAGATATATGAAGGAAGACATCAGTCATCTGGTGTGCTTTTGTAAGGCTTGGAGTGTTATTTTAGGGTGAACAAACAGAAACTGTCTAATTTTCATCTGTCACCTTGGCCATTTTGATACTTGGTCTACTCTTTTAGAAAGCATTAGAGAAGTAATATTTTCATTGACCTTTCTATTTTGTTTTACTTCCGTAAGCTGTTCAAAGGTATAGGTCACAAACTTTGTATAATAATATACAAGTATAAAGAATACTACCAACTATAAATACAATACTTCAAGTCATCATCCTACAAATGCATGCCAAGTATAATATTTACCACCGTAAGAATCCCGTGATTCCAGGTCAGATAAGAATTTTGTGTATTGCGAACAGCATGAAAGACAACTAGCGTATCTTCTGTGAGGAGAACTATTTGTACAGATTCAATAGCCTGCACAGTAGTTTCATTTGATGTCAACTGTTATTGCAACTGAGACCTGAGCTTATTACGTCATTATGAGCAGAGGATAAGGATGTCCAAATGTAAGTTTGTGTCATTACCAGAGTCTGCAATATTTGTGCATTCATTTCATTGCATATTTGTTTATTAAGGGCATTGACTCTTATTTCCCAAGGACAGGATTCACATATATAATTTTTAAAGACTTCTATAGATTAAAAAAAAGGACAAAAGTTCTGTCCTGATGTGAGAATTAAGTAAACAGGCCTCAAATTCTACCAGACTAGCTGGGGAAATGCATGCTTCTTTACTGGACTTGTCCATGAAAATGCCTTCACTAAAAATGATGAGCTGTGGTGTCGGTCTGTTCCTGCAAGCCATGCAGTATCTATCTCCTCTGTGGCATTGCAGGAGGAAAGAGGTAGTATCTTGAGTAACTGTCTCACAAAGCATTATATCCTAAAAGCTTTATAAATCAAACTGAAGTACTTTGGTGGGGTTTAATTTTATTAAGTGAATTGGGAACAAGATTAATTTAGTCTTGTTTCTTCATTCACATGTCAAAAGTGAATCATCCTTGAGATCTGTGAATGTATTTATCATGCATAAGTATTCACTAAATAGTTTGAGTGAAGAGTTTTTACAGAAAAGATGGTTCACAAACTGTATGCTACAACTGCTATTTGTTATTCATAATTCCTGGCATGTGATGATCACATTGCTTCTGCTCTCTGACTGGATAACCAAAACATTTTAACAGAGGAATGATGGGGAGAAAACCACCATAATTTTGGTACAAAATTGCTAAGCTTCTGAAGTTCATAAATATTGTCACGGATTTTCAGTACCCAAGTATTTCTAAAAAATTAGTGGCACAGCCCTAAGAATTGCAACATATTGATTTCAAGTAATTACTTTGCTTATATATGTGTGTCTATTTTCAACAGTGAACTGCTCCACTCAAAATTTTGAATAGCACTCAAGAATGATTAGAAGGGTAATGAAATTGTCAAAGGTGGCTTAATTAACTACTGTTCACATTTATCTAGAGTAGCAAACTTGGAATAGGTGGAGTCTTTTTAGTTTTTGATAGAGTTACCCCAGATGCTGGAGTGCTAAAATACATCAGTATGTCTCTCTGAAAGCGTGTTCAGAACAGCTTACAAATTCAATTAGTGAATCTGTAATCTGCACTGACTTGTTTACATTAACTGTGTGGAAACAAATGGCATTTTTACAACTGATTGATTTCTGTGGGACTTCCTACAGTGGTGCCTCACGGGAAGATAAGTAGGATATGGTGCTTGGTACCTCTAAAAGAGCAGCATATTGGAAGGGAACCTTTATATTTTAATTCGGGCAGCAATGTATAAAACTCAAACTTTATGATTTCTTGACAAAAATCCTATAGATTAACTAGGAAAGCATCTGTGCTTCAATATTTAAGTTTAGAATAAGGTCCTATTTTCTTCTCTGCACACTAACAAATAAGAAGGGAATTGTACAAAGTCTGTCTAAATGATGTGGGAGAGTAACCTTGAAAATATGCAAAAAAGAGTGAACTTCCTGTTTAACTGGCAGGTTTTGTGCTCATTTCAAGTGCCCGACTTGTATGCATTATAAGATTGATGGGCTGTATTCCTTGCCAGCATAGCTGTAGGTAGATCCGCACTAGCAAAAAAAAGACCCGGCTTATATATATAAAATGAAACTAAGATCTTTAAATCATATCTGGAGTATGCCAGACTGAAGGAATACTTAATATGATGTTTATAATCTCAGCTAGTTCCCTGGTTCCCAAGGAAGTTTACAAACAGGGAAAACATCGAGGGCCTTGATCTGGGAAATAATTCCCTCACAAAGGCAGGATATGTGACACAAGGCCTGGCCAAGTCAGTTGCTCAGCAGGGGCACAGGTGATTAGGAAGGTGTGGAAGGTGAAAAGAGCATGTTCCTTGGTGCCAAGGAAAGCAGCGGTGCCCAAACAGGTCGCTGCTTGTCCTGCATTCCCCCCAGGGTCCTCTGTCAGGCTCCACAGGAGGGGGGGTGAAATGTGCTGATGCAAGGAATTGGTTAAGCTGTCGGGAGAGAGTACCAAGGATCCTTGTAGGGGTGACTCTGCTAGCACTCGCTGCTACAGCTCAGTGTCCTAGAGGAATTGCGTTGCTTTGGGATAGTACTTTTCACTCTTTGTCCTAAAGGAGTTATTTTTGTATAGGCATCCCACTCTGAAAGGAGAACTGCGGTGTCAAAGCGGAGATGGGGATGCACAGGACAGAAGTGTTCAGGAAAAGAATCCATCTGGTGTATTGGAAAAGGCATGCAACAAGTGCATAGTGGGCTTTCTGTGCCTTTGTAAAGCTGCATTTCTTGATTTAAACTGTTCTAAAATTTAAATTTGAGTGGTGAGGGGTATATCAGAGGTGGGAGTAACTGGGAAAAGTTGTGGCTACAGTAGCAGCATCATGCAACAGGCTCAAGCTGTTAGGGCAACTCTTTGCGATTCAGTGCAAACTAGGAAAAAAATAGCCTTATTACATTTTTCAAGAAACTCAAATGGTCTGTGACCAGATGGAAGATGGAAGACATCTCTGCCTCCTCTCAGGCCCAGCTATGGGTACAGGTAGGCCAGATTTAGTGATCGAGCCCTATATTTCAGAGTATATTTTATTTTCTTTACTTTCTTTAATATTCTTAAAAAAGATGTTAGATTTTAATTCATTTAAACAATAGAGTAAGTGTCTCAGCTTTGTATGTTGTATCTAGACAAAGTTTCCCATAACTAAGTGCATTACCTACCTGAGAACTGTTTGTGTAAATCTCATAGCCACCTTAAGCAACTTAAATTCCATGTGCATATTCTACTTGAATGTTTTTACCTGTGAAGGATGATATAATATCTGCCTGTTGAGCCTGTGTAGCCACTGTGCAAAGCTTTGAAATGTTACAGCAGTGAACTTGAGTAGTGAGTGGGGGTTGCGATGTCTGAGCAGGAGAAATGGGTCAGTTAATAAAACTCCCAATCCATGAATGAAAAAAGAGCACTGGGCTGATGAGCTGGAAGAGAATCAGGCTTGTAAAACATGGGGGAGATATTGATGTGTCAAGGGAAAGTAGCTTGAGGCAAGACTCTGATCAGATAGGTAGTACATAAATATGTAACATCTGAGGCAGAACAGGAGTCTATTAGGTGTGGGGAAATATCTGGGGTCCTGTTCTTCACCCAGCTGTTGCAGTAATAAATGTTTCTTGGTTTGGGATCAGGCTGTTGAGTAGATTCCCTCTTTCCTGTCACCCTAAGAAAAACCTTCCACAGTTTGTGAAACATGGCGTGACTCCTTTCCCCTCCCAAAACAGGAATGTGCTTGCAAGTCCCCTCTGAGCATCACAATGAACGTGTTTTCCTCGGGAAAGAATTTTTTGACAGGTCGCACTGTGAAATAACATAATCTCCTTCCAGTACAACTTCCCTGATCAAACAGGGCTCAAGCAGGTTTGGAGCCTGGCTGGTTTCTGTCCAGGGTAGACCTTGTCCTTGGGGAAGCAGAAAAATATGACGCTTGTGCAGGGCCTTAACACACTTAAATCCTTGCATCCACACTGTTCCTGTGTGCACGGTGAAACAGCCAAGCCCTGTGCACTTTTACTCTATGGACTTGTTCTTGCTTCTTTGCAAAGGGCGAGTGTTGAGTGTCCTGGCAGTAGTCCTGCTAGCAGGTGTCCCCCATAGCTTCCCTTGCAGAAAGCAGCTTCTGCTACACAGGGAGGGAAGGGAGCTGTGAAGCGCAAGTTTAGCACGAAAGGGAACAGCATTTTCCCCAGTATAGCAGGGTAGTGAGCTCTTGATAAAACTCCCAGCAGTAATATATCTGCTTTCTTATGCCATCCTTCTATTCTGACCTCTTGATGAGGAAAGGAGAGGACTTTCCTTGGCTGGCTTGCCCTCCTGTCATCAAGAAACCAATTTCTGCCACCTGGTTTGATGGCTGTGGGCCCAGGACGGATTACTGTCTTCACTCTCCCTGTCTCTCTTTCTCTCCTCTTGGAAGTCTTCTTTCGATCATCTTCGCCCCCTTACCCTCCTTAATTAAAAAAATAAACACACACACCAAAAAAATTTCTCTATTCTGACACATCGTATCTTCCAGACTACACATACATCCTCCATGTTAATTCTTTAGGGGTTAATAGGTTCACTTGCAAAATTTCACTCCCTCTCCTCACACTTGTCTTTCCTGCTCTGCCATATGTGTCCTAAAATCTGCCTTTCAGTTTAGAGCTTGTTAATTTTCCAAATAAAAATGTAGCTCTGAAAGCTACATCATCACAACATCCTGCACTTAAATAATCTGAATATTGGAGAGCATAAAAGAGACTGCCTGTTTTCTCTGCCTGCAGTGATGGAGTAGGAATGCAATATGCTTCTCATAGATAATTAGGGCATGCATCACTTAGCTCCAGTCTAAATCAGATTACATGCTCAGGTACTGGATTACTTGCCTTGTAGTAGTTGTGCTCTTCGTGGGATCCAGTAAATAGCGTGTAGGTCAATTATAGGTCTAGAAGGCCTTTGTTGCTGGGTGATGTTTTGGACGGGTTGATATATGTCAAAATCTACTATAGACTTTTTGTGAACAATGAAATAAGCTCATAAAAGTTTTGACTCCGAAGTTGCTGAAGTCAACTCCTTTTATTTTCCTCTCAGTTCAGAGTTAAAATGAGATATGTGTAGGTGCACATGGACTGTATTGTTAGGAAATGTTTGCTTCTTATCCTGTAACTTTGGGGGCTAAAACAAACCCTGTATGAGTTTTGCACTCTTTGCTTAATGCTCCAGACATCTAGTTTCTTCTTCATATAATTTTTTTCCCTTTACAATGTAAAAAACATTCAGCTGTAAGAGCTATACCTAGTACACAATACCTAAACACCAACCTGCTAGGATTTGCTTATTTTCTAATTTGTCCGTGATACAGAATACGTCCAGATGCAAGATAACACGTTTCTACAAGCAACAGAAGATATGCTAATGTGTAATAAAACCACTAGTAAGAATAAGGAAACCCATAAGAATACTTCTAAAGCTTCATATTTGAAAAAAGTATACTTACTTTTTTTTTCAAGCAATGCAAGTAATTTTATCAATATGGTAAATCAGCACTGATTGTTCTTTGATTGGTACAGGCATGTGTGTGAGCAGTTTCTTGTAAGTCGTGCCAAAAACATGCCGGTGTGCATTGTTAGTATGTGGATGTAAACAATGCAATATCACCCACTTCAATTCACTTTTCTGGCTTTATTTTTTCTTAAAATTTAGAATTGTGTGCATTTGGTTTTTTTTGTGTAGAATTGCAATAAAACAATATTCTTTTATTGCAGCACGTCACTGAATGAGATGGTCTGGCTATATTTTTGTTAGCTAATGGCCTTGAGAAGAGAGCTAGGAGCAGGGCTACTGAAGGCAGTGAGAATATACAGCATCAATGAGGACTGAGTCATTATTGCTTTCCTTCAGATAGAATAGAGGACAGAAACAAATTTTCCTGATGAAGTCAGACCACTGTCTAAGGTGTTTCTGTATAATTATTTAAAAAGTGTCATAGGCCTCCAGGTTGTGCTCTGAAATACTCACATGCAAGCCAGCTCCATGAACTACATCAACCCAACCTTGTGCACAAGCTGGTAAACTCTGCTGAAGGGTGAAATACAGGATTTTGTGTTCAGCCTTGTGCTAATGTGGTTAGAGAGCTTCCCGGCTACAGCTGATGCTAAGCCAGCTGGTTCGGAGCATGGCCAGAGTGAGCAAGCAGCTATCTGCATCTTATGAAGTAGATGTGCCCTTCCTTAATGAGAAAGGCAAACAGAAGTCTGCACTGTTGGGGACGTGAGGTTTGGGGGGAGGTTTTCTAAGCTTTCTGGCATTGAAACTTGGAAAGAGCTTTTTGTGTATATTCAAGCAGCAAGAATAAGGAAAGCTGCAGGTTATATCCTCTATGTATCTCTTTTAATATCATACCTGTTGTGTTATGGCAATTTATACAGGCTGAAGTCTTGATTCAAATTGCAAAATAAACAGGGGAGGAAGTTGGTGAAAACTGGTGTTATTTAGGGAAGGGCATCCTTAAAACTGTGTTGCAGTGGGAGGCTGGAGACACAAGCATCTGCTATGTGGACAAATTTAGTTATAAAACCCGGTTCCCTTATAGTCAGTGGAGCATACCTATCAAATCTAGGCCTTAGCTCACTTGCTTTCTGTGGAGTATTTTCGTCTTGTTTGAGCAGAACCGGAATTTTGACAGAGATGCTTGATTAGAATAAATGGAGCATTCCTATCAAATGCAGACAACTAATGAATCCATGGGTAAGCTCCATTAATTTCAATACAGTGCTAAATGTGTTAAATGTTACGAGAGAGAGGTTGCTGTGTATGTGCACTTACCAATTTTCTTAATGCTAAATTCTAGCTGATTTTAAGTTCTTTTTTAAGATTCCATACGGCATGAGTATAACCAATGTTTTCATATTTAGAAAGGTAAATAAACATCTGTTCTGTGTTATAAAAACCAGGAAAAATAATCTGAAAAAAATTTTTTTGGTAGCATCTCCCATTCAAAAATGGCTTCATTTAGCGCCTTCATTTTCAGATAATTTTTTTCAGGCCCAGAGAAAATCTTTACCAATTTTCATCACAGAACAAATTTTGCTTTTATACTAATTGCCTTCTCCCCCTCAAAATAAGATTTCTGTTATATAAGAAAACAACAACAATAAATGGCCTAAACAATATCATAAACAGGATGGTATAATTTGCGTTCTTATTTTACAATGCATCGTTTTCATGTATTTCCATGACTCATGTCATATCAACAAACACTAATTTAAACTCCACCTATTTTCCAAAATACTGTCATGATAAATTTGGTCCGTGGAGTTTTAGGAAACATAAGTTTCAACACAGATTAAGTAGGTGACGAGCCAAGGAGAAGAGTGTAAGAGAGTTAAAACTTGCCATTGCTCCTCCTTTTAGCACCCTTGTGAGGAGCATGAGTGATTTACACAGTATGGAATACCATTTTACATCCAGTTAAAGAAAGTTACCTTGTCCTTTCTGTATCCACACTTTGATACACCCCACCTCCATCCTTCTGCACTTCCTACAGAGACTTGCATCAATGCAGGGCTTGATAGGAAATCCAGTCCTGCTGTAGGTTTTACAATAAGGGAATACAAGCAAATATCAGTTGACTCTTTTAATCTCTCTTGCAGGGACTTTGTCTTTCTTTAGGGGTTGTCTCCATTGCAAGGCAACCACCTTGGTTGGGAAAAGAAAGGCTAGAGATTCCTTACAATACTTGCACTGTTCAGTGTATATACATCAACATGTATAATGAATCACAGAAAAGCCATGGCTTTGCCTTGTAATGTCATGAAAACATCCAAGTCTGGAGATTCTTCCACTCATCTGGTAAAGCTGCTCCTGTGCACTGGCCTCTTAGTGAAGAAGTTTCTGCTGATGTTCGGTTTGAATGTCTCAAACCGCAGTTGGTGGTTGTTGTCCTTGGTTATACCATGTGAAGAATTTCTCTCCCCAGTTTTTTAACTCCCCTTTGGGCAGTGGTGGGCTGCAATTAGATCTCTCTCTGCCTCATAAGCTACATAAAACAAATCCAGCTCCCTCAACCCTTCCTTGAAGGTTTCCTTTAGGTTCCAGCTGCCAGGGTGGCCTGCCACAGAGCCTGCTTGTACTCCTCAGCAGCCTTCTTGAACTGTGGAGGGGCAACCTGGCCACATTATTGCAGCTGCTGTCTTACCAGCACTGAGTAGAGAGGGATAATAACTTTGCTTTATCTGCTGGCCATACACATAACATAGCCAGTATGAGATGGGTTTTATCTGTGATCAGAGAGTATGCTGTTGGCTCATTTTCAGCTTGGCGCCAACCTCCAGGTCCTTTTCACCAAGGCAAAATGTCTATAAAGATGTATGCATCCTTGGGGGTGGGGGGAATGCAATCTTCAAAACCAGCAATACCTGTTTCCTCCTCTCCCCTTTCAAAAAAGAAAAAAAATCCCTCTGATGCCTGCTTGTGAGTATGTGGTTGGAAAGAATGATAACGTTGAAATGAGGAAACAACCAAAATCTGTTATTTCAAGGTAAACGAGAGTCTTTAAAATCCAGCAATTCTGAAATTCTATAACTATTAGTAAAAATAACATATTTACTCCATAGTATTAAATCACGAGCTTTCCAAGAATATTTTTGCAAAACATTCAAATACAAATTTACAATAGTAGGGAGACTGTCATTGCTGCTAATACACTGAGTCCTATATCTGTCTACCTGTTGTTACAATAAAAATAAATAGAGCACATAAGCCAAGCACTTTCTGGTTTTGGTGTTGGTTATAAGAAAAAGGTTGCTTTTCAACTTTTTTTAAAAACAACCCTCAGTGGGATGCCTGTTATGTATGAATCTTTTTGCTGAGAGGAATTTGAAAAAAACCTGTAGACAGAACACAAACCCCCTTTTGATATAAATGAAATTTTGTTCAGTATCAACTGTTATTAGGCATTAGATGATAAGTAGGCAGATTGGATAGATGTTTCTTGAAATCCTACATAGTATGCAGAACATGCTTTCATTGTGCTTCCTGGCATTATAAGATAATATGCCTTATTTGGAAATATAATGATCAGTTCTGTTAAATCATGTTCAATCAGCTTATATAATAACACCTATATTTTGTTATTCATTTCAGATTTCAGAGACCTATGCCTTCCTACCGAGAGAAGCGGTGACACGATTTCTAATGAGCTGCTCAGAGTGCCAGAAAAGAATGCATTTAAACCCAGATGGAGCGGATCATAAAGGTAGTTTTAGTGTCAAATAGTGGGATGTAAAGTAATTTTACTCCTAATACCCATTTATATTTTCCTAGCTTAAGTGAGGGTTCATAAAAATTTGGTAGACTGGAACAGTTCAGTAATTTAGATCATCTCATTTACTTAAGCTGGAAGGTAGTGAATCTTCTGCTTTCACTTAAGGATGGAGTGTAATACCATATGCACCCTCAACAGAAAGATGATTTTATCTGGAGGAAATAATTTATTTTGCTATGGAAATGTTTATATGGGGGCTTAAACATAAGGAATAGATAGGGTGCATGTGCTGTAGTCATTTAGGGAAGAAGAACTCATCACTTTTCAGGGTTTGAACTTGATTTTCATTTTTCTTCGGGAGACTTCCATCTGTACAGCCTACAAGCGATTGAAGATGCCAAAGTTAGAACTAAATGACATAACTGTCTGACTTTGACTGCAGAGTAGGCTGATGTAGCCTCCGCAATTAACATATAATGTATAATAAATATTTTTGTTGCAGATAATGGAAAACCTCCAACTTTGGTGACCAGTATGATTGATTACAACATGCCAATTACTATGGCTTATATGAAACACATGAAGCTGCAGCTACTAAATTCACAGCAAGATGAGGTAAAACCTGAAATCTTTTGGTTTTCTGTTCTCCTGTGTTCTTTGGTACTTGTCTTTGCGGTAGCCAGGAAACTGAACTGAAGATGATTGTTGATCCCATCTTTATAATTTTGTTGCTAAAATAGCCAGTCTGAAACCAAACCAAGGCTGTTTGCAAGTAATCAGCTTGAGAGAAAATGTAATGACTTACCACCCTTCCATGGCTGGGGGTAATATGCCGTACTGCTTCAAATTACCTGAAGGTGCCCTTTTACTGTCTGGACCAGCAGAAAGGATAACAGGGGTAGCATGTTCACCCAAGACTTAGTGCTGTGTTCAGCAGTGACTTTCATTGTCTACTTCTAGAAAACATACCATCAACAGCTGAAATGAATGCCATGGTGTTCTCAACTTTAGCAGCCAGGATGCAACACATTACAGTGAGATAGATGGAAATCTTGGCAACATCAGCTGAAATCTTTAAGGCAAAAAGCTTGATAAATAAGAGTAGGGGTTGCTTTTGAAACTGAATAAAAAGACAGGAAACAAAAGGAAAAGAAGTAGGCTGAGAATCAAGCTTCTTCAGAGAGAATTGGAATTGAATGGTATTTACTTCTAAAAAATTATTTTCTTTCTGTGATTTATTCAGAGTTTTTCCAGATCTTAAGTGCTTCATCAATTGGATAGCACCTACCAAATTATTTGTAATAAACTAATTTTGCTAGAAATGTGTTCATTTACCATTTCAGCTGCCAAATAGTTAGAAGCCCAGCTATGTGCCAGCCAAAAAGCAGTCCTACACGCTGTGTCCTTCTGCCTGACTGCAACATATTTTTTAATAAAGAAAACCTTCAAAAACAACCTTAGCAGCTGGATTATGTCAAAGACCCTGACTGACTCCTGACTTCTGTGGAGTCAGCCAGATTTGGTTTCATAATAAGTAGATATGGGCTATTGGTGGAGATTTATGAATTATTCAAAACCCCATAGAACAGGGATTTCATCAATCTTTTAGAAATATCAGGATCCTTGTTTTGCTTTTGCCTTTTTTTTTAATTGTGGAGGGTGTGGGGAGAGATCCCTGACTCAGAGTTCTTCATGCACAAATACAGCATGGTCATCTTTCCCTCCTATTGAGCCTCCCTTCTGCATGCTGCCCCTTTTTAGGGATCTGGCAGCAGGGTTTCAAGCAGCAGGAGAGAAGAGCTTTATCCTTGCAGCAGCCTTAGGAGTTAAAGGACTCTTTGTTTTTTCCAATTCTTCCCTTTGAGAATTACTCCACCCACAACAGGGTCAAGGGCTGATGCTGGATCAGGGCCACCTGCCGCAGTGCCTCTACAGCCTGAATGTTTAGGTGTAGTCTTTCTGGTCTGATGGCTGAAATTTGTGTTAAACCAGTTTTTTCATCTAGGTGAACCAGGGGAGATGATATGGTGGCAGCAAGAAGTGCCATTGCTTGCTGTCTCCCTGCCCAGCTCAGTTTTGCAGCTCTAATGTTACTGTGTATGAAATGTTTGTAGCACTGGATTTATGAAGATAAAAGTAACTTTTGATATGTTTTAGTAACAATGTCTTTGCCAGGGCAGAGTGGACACAAGGAAAGTCCTCAAGATAATCTCTACATCTTTGCTCAAGGCAGTTTTGTTAAGAACTTCTTTTTCCTTCAGGCTGTACATTGTTGCACTGAGAACAAAATGGAAATGAAAATGGTGTAGTACAAAGCAGAAAGATTTTTGGTGCATACGTTCCAGCTATTTAATGTACTTGAAAAACATGCTTGGGTTTGTAGGAAGACTCTGTTTCCAAGGTTTCATCAATCATATCTGTATTCTTGTGGAGGGGGTGGAAATGAGACAGGAGTAAACTTGGATCCCACGACTAGCTAGCACAGTGACTGAAAGCCTCCTAATTCTCTCATCCTCAATTCATCATTTTTAAGCTGAGGCCATCGTTGAAAGGGAAACAGGCTTCATCTAACAGGAGAACTCATCGCTGTGTAGGAATTTGCAGCTGTGCTACAACCAGTGCAAAGATGCCAGTGGCTCCCAGCTCCTTTCCCCATGCCTGTGTGTCCACGCAGATTCAGATGAATGTTTACACAGGTTGGGAAGCGAGGTGGAGATATTCTGCAGAGTGCTGTAGGCAAACCCAGGCCTGCCCATGTGTATTGTTTTATACCTATGCTAGCGCTGGATAGCCAGAGCTCCTCTTCTGGGAGCCCTAACCCCAGAATTGGAAAACGTAAGCTGCTGCTTGCTGGTTCCTACAGGATTCAATGAGAAATACCACTGTGTCTTAACAGAGGCCCAGCCTTCCAGAAGGTCTGGGGGAGTTTGTGTTCTGATCTTACTCTTTGAACAAGCAGTGTGCATTTTTCCTAAACCTCAGAATCAGCTCAGCATGTGCCTTGGCCCCCTCTCTCTGGGGCAGGAGGCTAGTGGGCACCATGGTTCTTGTGTGAGGGCAGGGTTCAGGTATTTGCTGCTGCTGTAGCTGGGGTGCTCCCACCTTATCTGAGCAAGGCAGACAGGTGCCCACTAGAGAAGATCTCACTCTTCCGTTTAGTGCTTTACAAAACTTTGAGAACAAAGTATGTTTGTTTTGTTATTTGTCATTGTCCTGGTATGACAGTGCAAAACAGTATTGCCGTGTGTGTTGTCCCACTCTCGCTCCTGAATGGCATTTGGCAGTACTTCATCCCGGTTTAACAAGAGTCGTGACTGCAGGGAACTTGCCTTCTGAAAATGAGAGAAATGCCCCTGCAAGCTGGAAACATCGCTGAGACCCAAGAGAGGAATTGATTTAAAGGCCAAGCACTCAGAAAGAAGAAAGCAGCTACATTTAGTATCTGTAGAAACCAGTTCACAACAAGTACACAGCAAATCATATTCTAAAGATTGCTGTTTTTCTGGGTCAATTCTGGTGAGCAACCCAGAAAAATAGTCAGAATCCTGTCAGTTGGGTTTTTTTTCCCCTAAAAAAATAAAAAATCATATTAATTAGAAAAGTATTTTAAACTGATCTTTAGGGAATACAAAATTATTTGCCATATTTTCCTCTGTGTTCTTTAAAATGCTTTTCTTCATAACAGGAGTAATTATCTCAGAAAAATTGTCACTGAAAATATATCACCTTAGGTTTGTATGTTGCTTCAGCAGCTTACAGAGCAAGACTTGTGGTTGCTTAGTTTTTAATCCATGAGTGGACGCATGAACTTCAGTGGGACTGAAACAAGTGAAGTTAAACATGTACGTGAATGTTTGCTGGACTAGGTCCAAACCTGTTTTGCTTTTATAAATGGGGACAAAATATTTGATTGGGACTTTTACTTTTTGCCCTCTGCTATCATCCCTAGTAGATGCTTTGTAATTAGACTTGATGGATAAATCATATTAAAGATGTATAAGGTAGAATAAATTTGAAGTGATTCTCATGTGATTATATTACTTCGGTTTGCCACTGACTGTCATTTGAATATGCTCAGAACTTTTATAAGCTTTATCATTTTCATAGATGCTTCTTTAAACACAGTAGCAGTGTAAGGGTGACATCATGTCAAGGGAATTTGGTGGTGGATTCTTATTAGGTCAAGCGGCCATTTGGAAATATCTTACTGTGAGTGGTCATCATGGGGTTACTGACCTTGCTTGGGAAAGGTAGAGGATTCAGGTAGGGAATGTGGAGAGCTCTCCTCAACCAAATTTGAATAACAAGGACTTGGTATGGGGTCTCTACTTACTAGCCCTCTTTTGCAAAATACTAGGGAAACAGTTACAAGTGTGCGGTAATGGAGTATCCTCATAGTTGAACAAATTGCATTTGTCAGATTATCATATCACATGAACACTGTGTTTTCCTTGCTCTTCTTTATGTGCTCTGCTTGTTTGCTTATATACACAAAGATTTAGCATGATTACACCCCGCTCCAGGTGTGAGTGAAACAAATGGGAACGAGTGAACTGCACATATAATGTGAACAGCATACGATGTTTTCTGACATGTCTCTGAAACTTTCCGTTTGCAGGATGAAAGCTCTATAGAAAGTGATGAGTTTGATATGAGTGACTCCACTAGGATGTCAGCTGTGAACTCTGACCTCAGCTCAAATCTGGAAGAGAGAATGCAAAGTCCTCAGAACCTCCAGGGCCAGCAGGATGGTAAGGCTCTCGTTTCATACAGAAAATGTGGTATTGCCTTGTCTTTTTCCCATTCTGTGCCTTCATTTAGTACCTGCTGTGTCCTTTCTTCATAATGTGTTTCATTAGGTAATTTGAAATGTATGTTACCTATGTCTCAGCATGAAGAGGATGAAGTTGGGTTTTTCTGCAGGTTAATTTATTTGTTGCTTAGGCAACAGGTGAGTGCTTAGACCACTATACGTTAGGTATTATTATTTTACTATTTTTATATACATAGTGTGACATACACAGCCATAAAAGGAAATGAAACTCAAACCTTTCTGAGGCAACCCAGAAGGCTGAGAAAGTTGTTTTTACTGGTTGAAATCAGGAAGAGGGGTGTGACAGAAGCATGGTTATTTGAGAGCTAGGAATTGGGATGTGATATTCAGAAGAAAGGATGAAAAAGACAAACTCTGATAGGGAAATAGAGATAAAAGAAGAGAAAACAGAACAAGCAGCATTGTAAATTTGAATGTTAATTATTTCTAGATTAGTTACAACACAAAGCTAATTTGTTGGTGAAAGAGATGGAAGTTTTACTTTGCATAGAAGATGCATAGATGTGTATGTACTCTTTGATTTCAGCCCCTGTTATAGAACAAGTTAGATGGGCCTGGTTTGGAATGAACTTTCTCCTTGCCTATGGAGCTCACAAAGAGCCTGCCCACTACAGGCTGTGACAGTGGCTCATGTGTGGCACATGAATGCACGACACCCAAAGTGCAGGTCCATTCTATTGCTATTAGAAACAACACATTGGTATTCTGTACTTGTTATGCTGTAATTTCCTGATCATGTGTGCCAATTCAGAAGCGCTTCTTATATTTCTCTTGAACACTAAATACATGGGATTTGACAGTTAAGCTGGATTCTTTCCACTTTATGCATCATGGTCAATTGCTAGCTGGTAAGCTATTTAGGTGAGAAAGGGCGTGCTGCATAGTGGCTGATAGGATCTGGTGATGGGTAGGACCTTCTGCTGTGTTGCTCTCCAGACATATAAAGGAGGAGAATATCTATGATAATTTGGTAGGCCAGATTCTAACCACAGCTGCCTTTTGCCTGAGTGTCCTCAAGCTATCACAAAATTTGTGCAACTTTTGACTTAATTTCTATGTATGTTCACTAAAGGAGCAGTTCTGATGCACAAGATGTAGGGAAAGTCTGTTCCCTTTCCTATTGAAGTTTGACTTTTCAGGGCTAATATATTACAATAATACTGCTAAGTTTGAGTTTTCAGGGATACTTTGGAAGGTGCCATTTTTAATGTATCATCTGGCTTTCAGTGCAAAACTGTGCTTTAGAGGTTTTTGCTTACCTATATACTCAATCTGTTTCACATATATAGAAAGTTTCTTAATAGTAATTGTGTGCATGTGTATGTCTGAAATAAAAAGTATAGCTCAGTACAGTAACCTATGAAGAAATGCCTGTTGTACATGTCTTAATACCTGCCAAAACCAGATTGATGTGCCGCATCTAATCATATTAGAAGATAAGTACTAATGATACAACGCTGCAAATCTGTCACTTGCTATTTAAAATGTATGGGAAATAAATGCACTGTGGTCTTTGAATTGCAGGTAGTGTGATCTTACAGAATTGCTTTAAATCTCTCAGCTTTCCTTCTCTTCCTCCCAGATGGTACTTGCTCACCTTCCTAAGGCAATCCTATTTTTTGCTGCATCTTCTGCTAAAGCATCTGCTGATACAGAGATTTGAAATAGCAGCTCTTCCTGCTTCATGGTTTTCCTGTGCTAGCTGTTGTCAGGTAGCAAACCTGAGTGTAGCTAGTTATAGCAACACTGCTTTTTCAGATATGGGAGAAGAGGCTGAAGGAGCAATGGAAAGACATTAGAGAAGGGGAGGAAAAGAAGAATGATAGGAGAGGGCAGGAAAAAGAAGATTGGAAGAAAATAATGAACACAGGGATAGAGGGTTGGAAGCAGGAACAGGAAGGAGGGAAGACAAAAGGGAACTTAAATGAACTTAGCAGTACAATCCCTTTTGCTGTCATAGCCTTCACTGTAAAATTTTACAAATTTAATACTTAATTACAGCACATGCATACCAAAACCATCACCAAAGCATGAATTTGTGTGTCTAAAGTGATTCCTGCCCCTTTCCCTCAAACATTCTATATGTCCATGACAGTTTATGTCAGCCACCACATTCAGTCTACAGATAAAGACACTTGACATTTAGCTCATCTGAAATGTCTTTGCTGCATTCTGGCAGGTGAAAACTTACTGCTGTGTAAGGATGCCTGTGCACACATGGTTGGGAATGGTGTCTGTGGTGGAATGGGACAGCACAGGTCTCCTGCTGCCCCAAGCATGCCCTCATTGGGAGAATGATTTGCTAATGGGAATCATTAGGAAAACTGCTGCCTGGGGTGGATTAGTGACAGCTCCAGTGTACATAAAGGTGATGTGTTCTATCACTTTGCTTAGCTGGCTTTCCATGTGAGGTGGCATGAGAATATTTTGGGACATCTATTATTTTTTTTCCATGGATTTCAACTGATTTGGTACTAGCATATCAACAGAGTCCGTGTACCCTAGAGGAATGTAATAGTGAGCTGGGCCATGCTACTGGGGGAAAGATGGAGGCTCCTCTTCCAGTTCAGTTTATCAGAGCATAGTGGAATGCTGACACTATCTACAAAAAAGGAGTAAGATGCTTTCATACCCTCTTCCATTGAGGCTATACCTGCATCATATTTAGATAGGTATTTGGCTTTGAGACTCCATTGCAGAGCTCATACTAGAAAATTTGACTGAGGTTTCTCAATATCTTCCAGTCTAGTACGCTGTGTTCTGCTTCTTATGGTTAGGTTGTTTGAACCTAAAGAGCATAAAGGCAAATATGAGAGCAATCTACAGTATCAACTGAAAGCAGTAGACTTCTTCGCCCAGAAATGTCATGGTAGGTAGGAAAAATGCTGAGAAGAAAGGCACAGAGAGGGAAGGTATTTCCTCGCAGTAGATGGGTGCTGGTACTGTACAAAAGTGCTGGTCTCTGCAAATATACTGAAGCTTCATAAGACTCCTTGTATAAAGCATGTTAGATTGAGAGGGAACAGGGAATTGAGGAAGAAATGAAAAGTGGGAAGAGTTGGTGAATTGTATCCATAGTACTGAAGTTGCCAGAACATTATGAAGGACAGTTTCCACTATAAATTAGCCTTTGTACGCTTTTAAATAACAGGGCCTTGAGTCACACCTGCTGGTGAATGGCTGAAAATAGCATCCTGAGCACCTGCAGGGCTGCTGCAACGATGGGGGAGGAGTTGGAAAAGAGCTGCTGCTCTTCCCTGGGGAGTTAGAAAAGGAAAGCAGCTCTAATTTGCAATTGGTTCATTTCCCAGCTGGGAATGGGGTAGGGCTATCTGGTTACCAGTGCCTCAGAGCTGCTTTCCCTAGCAGCCAGCTGGATAATAGGGCTGCAAATTGCTGGTATGTTCCTTTCTCTTTTGCACCCTCTCCCCTTGCTTGCCCCTATTTTCTTCCTTCCCTATACATGCTACAGCTCCCTTGTCCTAAGCTGGTTCTTTGGAGCGAGCCCTGCATACCACTCACCTGTGGGCAAAGCTCCCACTCGAGAGCTGTCTATAATTCTCATTTCCCCTAATAACGCTCTAGGGACTCTGATGTTGCTGGATCAAACCCTTTTGCCCTGGTCTCAGACCACAGACAGTAGGCAAGGTTTGCACACTGAGTTGGAAATAAAGGAGCTTGTCTTTTTTTTTAATTAGTGCTTCAACCTGTACAAAAATGATTTTTGTAGTGAAAACTGACCTCTAGATAGGTCTGTCACAGGGGCAACAAGAGCTGCTACCCTGAGGGAAAATGGGACTCTTGTTGCCCTTGCCTGTTAGTTGGAGCCCTGTGCTGAACAGCTGAGTGTGTTTGCTCCCTTACTGTGGTGGCTCATTAGTTACTAAGTGTCGTGGTTTAACCGCAGCCAGCAACTAAGCACCGCAGCTGCTCGCTCACTTCTCCCCTGCCCAGTGGGATGGGACAGAGAATCAGGAGAAAAAAAAAGGTAAAACCTGTGGGTTGAGATAAGAACAGTTTAATAGGACAGAAGGGAAGAAACTAATAATGATAGTAATAACAATAATAAAATGACAGTAATAAAAGGATTGAAATATACAAGTGATGCACAATGCAATTGCTTGCTGACCAATGCCCAGTTAGTTCCCGAGCAGCGATCCCCCCCAGGCCAACCCCCCCCCCCCAGTTTATATACTGGGCATGATATCACATGGTATGGAATACTCCTTTGGCCGCTTTGGGTCAGCTGTCCTGGCTGTGCCCCCTCCCAACTTCTTGTGCCCCTTCAGCCTTCTTGCTGGCTGGGCATGAGAAGCTGAAAAATCCTTGACTTAATCTAAAGGCTACTTAGCCACAACTGAAAGCATCAGTGTGTTATCAACATTCTTCTCATAAACCAAAACATAACACTATACCAGCTACTAGAAAGAATATTAACTCTATCCCAGCTGAAACCAGGACACCAAGAAATGAGAGAGGTGTAGGGAGATGCTCTGATTAGAGGAAATTAAGAACATGCACAACTCTAGAAGTAACAAGAGTTAGGTATAAAATTTATGTTGAATTTTGTTTTTCACTATGTGAGCTATCAAATAAAAATCAGGGATGAGACTATTTGACTGTAACTCAGTGCAAGATGCAGAATTCATTTATTTTCAGTATTTCTCACTGTACTGAGGTACACCAAAACATATCAGTGTTTTGTCTGGATTTGGGTGGAGGGACTATGTTCTTTTCAATCTAGTTTTTAGAAAATGATAGTTACATGTTTATACATATTTAAATAGAACTCCCCCTCACAGGCACTGTATGGAGACTGTGCTTATAGCAGCTAGGTATGACAAAATATGTCACCATTCAACCTTTGATGGGGGTTGTGCTGTCATCTTAGATGTGGAGATTACTGATAAGCTTTTCCTGGTTGTATTTTTTTCACTTTATAGAAAATTGAGCAATAGTACTGTAATTCAATGGAGGACTATGCCTTCAAGTAGTTTGTGGTCATTTGGATGGCGCCAGTTCTCTTTCCCTGGCATGTTCAAGTTGCCAGGCTTTCCACAAGATAGATGTAGGAGATGTGGTTGTTCACATTGACTATTCCCTTCACTCATTTGGTATTTGTGGTAGATACAAGTATTGGAGTCAGTCATCTAAATACCCATTTTCTGCATTGAAGCTATAATCTTTACTCAACAGCTTCACCTGAAACAAGTAACATCAGCTGATTAAGTTGTCAAAACTGTGTTTGTGCAAGGGAGCAGAGCTTGCTGTACCCATGGTTGCTGTTGGTTTGTTCACTCTGAACTGAGTCCAAGCCATTGGTGACATGGCAGAGCATTTAAAATTACATTTGAGCTGGGGCCAGGAGAGCTGACTGAATTTTGTGATATATTCAGACCTTCTAGTCTTTGTTGAGCCAGTGAAACTTGAAACATTTTGGGCAATAATCTCACTTCTTATGACTAAGGATGAAACAATAAATACCAGTCTTCTGAAAGAGATCTAAGATACCTGTCTGTCTCATGGCAGTGGAAAAGAAGAGAGGAGTATAGTAACATCCAGGCAACGCTAGCAATACAGCACCTTATGCATAGTCTTTTGTGATCTTGCTGTAATTTCCCTGAAGGGAAAAGCCCACCTGTATGAACGGGTTTTACCTTTCCCCTATTTTGGGAGAAAGAGCAGAGACAGCACAGGCTGAATGAGGGCAACAACCACATCCCAAAGACAAGAGCAGAGACAAGCTGGCAAGAGAGAGTGAGGAAGGTCTCTGCTTTGGCTGCCCAGCAATCTGTTCTGAGCATTAGCAAAGGTCTCCTGTCTCTGCAGCTGTCGATCTGCCACCTTTTGCAAGCACCAGCTTCATTACTGAATAAAGCAAAAGACAGCACAGTCACACATGCATGTTTCTCAGTAAGTCTATGGGCTGCACTGAAGTGTTACCTTGCACATGTCAAAATCACAAAGGTTTCTTTAGACAGGGTGTTAGTTATAATATATTGCTCTAGCTGAGAAAATTAGTATCGTCTTCACCTAAGCAGAGTTAAAGCGGATCTGAGAACCTGGCATATACTACTAGTATTATTTTGCTTCAGTGGAGCTACACCTGGGGTGATTTGGCCCATCAGATTTGCTTTGATGTAATATTATTTGCATAAACCAATACATTTAAGAAAGAGGAAGAAAACGGTGAAACAAGGACAGAAAGCGAGAGAGTTGTGGAAATCTTGTTTCAGTGGGATTTTAATGGCTTCTTTAGAGATGATACCTTATTAATGCAAAAGGCACTACGAGTGACACTCTAATGCCACTTGAGCAGTGTTAATGATGTCAGTGATAATGCATAGTACTGAGCCTGGCCAAGAGCTTGAAATGTTGGTGCAGCTACGTTAGAAACTTTCAGTCCTTAACATCACTAAGGAGAGCTGGGTGGGATTTTCAGCAAATCAAGTATTTTAATGTACTGGCTGCTGACGAGGCAGCTGGTATGTGCATTGTCGTCAGAATGCTGAGCTGATATATGAGGTATTTCTGTTGTACGATGGATGAAAATCTTCCTTTGACTCTCTATACAACTCAAATTTAGTAAAAATTAAGCATCAGTGTTTCTCCATGGAAAGCAGTCCTTCCTTACTCCAGATTAATGGAAGGAACTTTCAGAACTTCACTAACTCAGTGGACCTGCCTAATCAGACAAGGGTCTCAAACCAGGCTGTGGACATGAGCACCCCTCTCACTGAAGTGTAGCAAAGGGAGTACTTTTACAACTGACTCTTTTAATATGTAGAGTTACTTTATTTTCATTTGCTAGTTGCAAGCATCTTGTAAGTTGGCTGTGCTGAATGTCTCCCCTCTGCTCCATTTTACTTGTGTGTCTTCTCTCATCTTTTAATAACTTGTGTTCTTTTTCTTTGATATGTCTTTGTTTTATCTTATACTGTAATTTGCTTTGGAGACTAAAATATTATTAAACATGAATTATGCATTGAGCAGACTCTCTGCTAGAGTCTGACTGGTCTGTTGCAACCAGAGAACAATCCCATTTCCTGCGCCACCCTCCCAGCTGCACAACTGTCACTTTCTATTACACTTGCCTTGAACAATTGAGTGTGGCTTGTAATGACAATAATTGCCTCAAAATTGTTTGTCATGTTTGCCTTGTTAGCAACAAACTACTAACTGTTGGTTACAATCAAATTCTCAGCTATTACTCCATAATTACATCAGGGAATACTTGCAGCCAATAATAGCTGAGAAATCAGAATTATCTTTTTACAAGGAATTCTAAAATGCTTGCAGACCATTCACTGTTCACAGCCCTTCTTTTTTACATCAGTAATCTAGTGGTAAGTGAAGCCTACCCCTGTGTAAAAGGCTAGCTGCAGACTTGCATTCTTTTGCACCTTCAAAACAGGTCTGCGGGTTTCACCAGTGTTGTACAGGTCCTCTGTCAGTGGGCATTTCACTTTGGTAATAATACTAACCAACCAAGCTATCTTTTCCTTGCGCAGGTACTGAAGGGAGCCAATTTGCCTTTGATTTCAGTGTGCAAGCCCTTGTAACTAAGCTTAGTGGGATTTCTGAAAGCATGGGTTTGGTTTTGGTTGACTTTTCTCTGCTCTTTTCCTTTATCTTAGTATCTTTCAGGCTTTTTCCTCCCATTTCTCTGTAACTTCAAAATTAAGGAGGGGTATTCTGGTATAGGGATTTAGTTTTGCTTTCCAGTACAGGCACTTTACCCAGTTTATCCTTTCGTATGTACCAGTTGACTTTAGCAGGATCTATGCGCACAGGTTGCTTAATTTAATTTGATCTACTTCCTTACAGTATAGGTAGAGGTTTTTCTCCTAACTACTGTTAAAATGTGTGCTAGGTATTGACTCCACTTCTTTTTGCTATTATGTTTGATATTGAATAGCATAATAGAGCATTTTTATTTCAGTAAAAGGCATGTAAAATAATGTGTTTTAAAGAAAATTAAATTTAGCCATTAGTTCTTCACTGTGTTATATTTTAATTAGGGAAGCTGTTATTTTTTTTTTCTGAACAGGAAATTCCCTGGAGACACTGGGCTCTCTTGTGAAAGTTTTGGGTTTTTTTAATGGAAATTTCTTTAAAGTGTTTCTTGTTTGATAAAATATTTGTAATACTGAATGTTTAAAATTAGGAGTAATTTTTTAACCAAATGCAAATACTTTGTTTACAAAAGGAAAGTAGTACTTTTTCAGCACTATAGAGTTTTGTAATATTTTAACACATAGGAAGTGGTTCTGAGATCTGTGAAGCGGTGTTTTCAAATAGTTGATTTAATGTTGCCAGATAGTAACCATATTTGTTATTCTGAGGCAGAGGGATGTGCTATCTCTGGCACTTCCTAATAACAGGATGGAAGAAATTATATAATCATTCTGAAAGGTTTAGGGTAGGATGAAACTCCGGTAGTGTCCTCCAAGTATTCGTGAATACTGATAGCCTGGTTATTGTGAGAAAGATGGAAGGGATGGTTTGCATGTTGACTGGAGGCAGAAAAATACAACAATTACATTTAGCATCAACACAAACTAAAATACAGCTAGTCTCCTTTGCAATTTTATTTAGCACTTGGTGACTGGTTAACAGCTTGCTGGGAGACGTGTGAGGCTGAAGCAGTCTCTCCACTGCTGCCTGCCAGGTGGGCACTGACCAGTGCTGGTTGCTGAAGGAGCACCCTTCCAGAGAGACAAACAGATTTTAGTAGCTACTCAAACCCACTCTGGGAAAAGAGGTGGAGGAGCACACCCTATTTAGTTGCCTTTGTGGGCTGTACTGTATGTGATGCTGAGAAACCAATCCAGAGCCTCAATTGTAAGGGTTGGCATTACCATTAGCATAAATTCAGATAAAAGCTAACATAAAGGAAGAATCTAAATTTATATAATACACAATTTTCAGACTTAAGTGCACAGAAATGAAGAGAAATTGATGCCTTAGGTCAGCCCCAAGCTTTTCTCCATTTCCATCAGATAACAACTCATTAGTGTGCTAGTCTTGCAGCTGGAATGTGGTTTTCCAGCAGAAATAGTGCCCTGAAATCAGTCCCTACTGCAGAAGTTCCTGGTTATGGGTATAGTTGCATCTTTATGTCTTAAGTTCTTCCTCAGTGCTTCAGTTTCATTTCAGAGTTTTTACAAGCCTGCTTTCTTGTGAAATGAATCAAGCAGTCAGCTTAATGCATCTCCGAGAGAGCTAGTGACTGCTTCTACCGAACTTCTAGCAGTCCTGATGTCTGTGTGCTTTACTGGGTAGACTTCTTCCCTAAGAAGGCAGAGTGATCCTTGTTAATAACCATCCCAGATCCCTGCTATAAACAAACTGTTAAACTTGTGTAAAAGGAATAATTAC
The DNA here is from genome assembly GCF_000737465.1 of Haliaeetus leucocephalus. Lineage (NCBI taxonomy): Eukaryota > Metazoa > Chordata > Aves > Accipitriformes > Accipitridae > Haliaeetus > Haliaeetus leucocephalus. The sequence goes on along the minus strand of NW_010972864.1, from coordinate 6,050,725 downwards.
TTCTGACTGGAAGGTGGAGTTCAAACCTCTGTGTCTAGCTTTTCCTACTCTGAAACTTGGATTTCACATAAGCATAGACATTGGCTTGGAGTTTTAAATGAGATCATAAACCAGAATAAAGCATGTGGTTCACTAGCAGCTTTTAAATAAGGCAACAGTAATAGGTACTTTAGGGCAATAATTGATTAGAAAATTTGGTTTTGTACTTTGAGAAACACTGTGATAAAACCATGATATCAACAGACTAGTCTAAATTCTTAGGAGCGATAATTGCTATTACTGCTTTAATGGGAAAAGAAATTGGGAGATACAGACAGGAAATAGGTTTGGTTTTTTTCTCTGCAAAGAAAACAAAATACAGAGATGACATTTCAGTTACACAAAGTTACTGTTCCAAGAAGAACCAAAATATGAAGCATACTAAAATTGTAATGACTTAATTGGTAAAGACATGCGGTGGGTTTGTTATGTCACACTGTTTAAGCATCTCTTGGATGGTTATTCTGAAGGCAGCTGATGCTGCAGCCTGTCAAAGAGAGGATGAAGAGACAGAACTACAAGACTTGAGAACTTTTAATGCAAATTACCTGCAATGGGAGAAATAGGCCTTCTGCAAGAGGAGGCGGTACAAATATTGAGAGCAGCCAGGTGGTCTAAAGAGGCAGAAAGTAAATGGAAGCAACCAGTGCTGTCAAATCTCTTTTAAGAGGACTCCTTGTATGTGTATGAAGAATTGATGGATAATCTTTGAATAGTTTACAGGTCTGTATACATCTTCATTACTAAAGAAAGCTATGATTTCTATCTGTCCAAAAGCAATCCGTAACTTTTAAAAAATATCCCTCTTAGTTAACTGTCGAAGGACTGTATTTTTACGAAAAGTTTCAAAGAACTGTGAGATTTAGGGACTTGGCTTTTGGAAATCATATTCAACATGATCGTGTCCAAAATATATGGGTGCAATTAAAATCTTACTAAAATCAATTATAAGAGTTTCTATAAACTCCAGTGGAGACAAGGTTTCATCCTTCATGTTTTCATAATAGGTTCTGGGCAGTTGAACTGATCCTGAAGTAGTTAATGTGGGTGCTGAAATTGCTACTGGTTCTTCAGTTAAACCATCAGTGCAGTTTATGCAGAGATGATAAGCTTTAATTCAGTAAGTTAGCCAAGCTCTGTCTGTGTTCCTGTATCGTCCTTTCTTCTTTCTGCTACATTTTTGCGATCTGTACTAGTTATGTATGCTCTCTAGGAACTGTGCATCTTCGATTCCTGGATCAGACTATAATCCCAGGTTATTCCTGTACATCTGTAGTCACAGACTTGCAGTTGCACACATTGTTATCTCCTGCAAATATGCCCTATTTTAATTAAAAGTATGGTTGTTGTAAAGCCCATTAGAAAGGACAAATATTTTTCTGTTCTCTGAATCAGCTACTCAGCAGCATGCTTCCATTCAGTCCCTGGAAAAAAAAGGGCCTAAAATGATTGCTTACTCAAGGAGGTGGGGAAATGGTGGTGACAGCATTAAAAAGCATGTGGTATGGGTGGATTTTGAAGAGTAAGATGACAACCTGGACAAGTTCTCCACAGTGATTTAAGAAAGAGGGTTCTGTGGAGATTCTTGAACTTAATTCTGTCTGTTGGCATTGTAAAGTGCTGATTTCAATAGAAGCTTACTTAAATCAGCTTTGTAAAGGAGAGGGTAGACATGGTAAAATAATTATTTTTTCTCAGAAACAATTCTTCACCACCTAAGAAATTGTGTACACTCCTAGCCTTCTAGCCTTTTACAGGCAGATCCAACACCACCATGGCCATGCAGAAGAACAGGTTCCTTTCAGAAGAGCTTCTACTGTATGGATAATTGACTTGGGTGGGTAGTGGTAGCTTTTTAGTCTTTTTTCTGTTTCTTGGACCCCCTTCCAGCATACTACCTGGTTTTGAGTAGTCCAGTTGGTAGTCTATGGGGCAGTTCTGTTCTATGGATGGCTTTTTTTTTCCAGAAAGGCTTTGATGCCTTCTAGGGCATCTGCTGTTTTTGTAGAAGAGGATGCTGCGATGTGGCTTCAGTGGGGAGGACAACTGGGGTATCCCAAATCAGGCACGTGGCCCACCAAACTACCATACTGTAATAGAAAAAAAGCCCATTGCTTCTTAGGTGAAGTTATGCAAGGACCTTGTGTAACAGGTGAGCTGGCTAACACCTGAACAGACTGGCTAGTAAGACCCCAAACCTAACTGACCATCAAGTACACATGTATGATGGAGAGAGCAGCTGTTAGCAGTACCAATATCTGGGTCTTTGTATACAGATAGAAGGGAAATAACTATTTGGTTTTTAAACTGTTCCTGCCCTGCAGAGTAAATTTCTCTGAATAATAATTAGTTTCTTTAAAGATATTCCTGTCTTGTGGGTCAGGAAGAAATCTAGTCTCCTGTACTGTCTGACTACCTCTTGGGAATACTGCAATTATCTATACTTTCAACCTGAATGAAGAAATGAGGAGAAAACCACTCTCCTGACTCCATTATTTCTGCTAAGAGTGAAAAGTGTCCCCCTTCAGCACCCTTCAAAGCAGGAAAATTTTACTTACTCCGGTTTCCTATGCGAGTATGTAGTGGATGCCTTACCATTTGTTTCTCCCTGGCTGTACATGCACATGTGAACAGAAATCAGTTCTGAGGAAAGATCCAGAGAGTAGAGGGTTATGAAGGCTGCTTAGGGAGTAACAGAAATTGAGCTTGCCAACTTGACAAGGTTATTTTTCCAGCAGCATTTATTAAAAATAAAGTTAGAACTGAGTTGTATGTTGGCCTTTTGTATGTTTCATTACACAGCATGGAACAAGCACAAAGCTAATTCAAGTGTATACAGAAGTATCTACTAATAAGAATAGATTTTCTGTTTGTGTGTTTCATAACCATATTTATAAATCTATATTTCTCTTATCACATGTATCTCTTTCTATGGTTATCTAAGTAAACTGAAAACTCCTCACTGAAGGGAAGCGGAGCTTTGTGTCATGGGAATCTGTTATTAAGCAGATTAATATATTTTCCTGTGCTCTAATTAGAGACCATCTCGGAGAGTTCAGAAATACCGTGGGCCTGAATTTCTGGAAGAACCAATTCTGTGAAGGCTAAATCCAACCAGAGCAGTATAGAATCATAGAATGGTTTGGGTTGGAAGGGACCTTTAAAGGTCATCATCTAGTCCAACCCTCCTGGAATGAGCAGGGACATCTTCAACTAGATCAGGTTGCTCAAAGCCCCATCCAACCTGACCTTGAATGTTTCCAGGGATGGGGCACCTACAACCTCTCTGGGCAACCTGTTCCAGTGTTTCACCACCCTCATTGTGAGAAATTTCTTCCTTGTATCTAGTCTGAATCTACCCTCCCTTAGTTTAAAACCATTACCCCTTGTCCTGTCACTATGGGCCCTATTAAAAAGTCTGTCCCCATCTTTCATATAAACCCCCTTTAAGTATTGAAAGGCTGCATAAGATCTCCCTGGGACCTTCTCTTCTCCAGGCTGAACAACTTGAACTCTCTCAGCCTGTCTTCATAGGAGAGGTGTTGCATCCCTCTGATCATTTTCGTGGCCCTCCTCTGGAGTGGCTCCCACATGTCCCTGTCTTTCCTGTACTGAGGACTCCACAGATGGATGCAGTACTCCAGGTCAGGTCTCAGCAGAGTGGAGTAGAGGGGCAGAATTGCCTCTCTTGTCCTGCTGGCCATGCTTCTTTTGATGCAGCCTAGGATATGGTTGGCTTTCTGGGCTGCGAGAGCACACTGTCAGCTCATGCCCAATTTTTCATCCACCAGTATCCCCAATTCCTTCTCTGCAGGGCTGCTCTCAATCCCTTCATCCCCCAGCCTATGTTGATACCAGGACCTTGCACTTGGACTTGTTGAACCTCATGAGGTTCACATGGGCCCACTTCTCCAGCTTGTCCAGGTCCATCTGGACGGCATCCTGTCCCTCAAGGTGTGTCAGCTGTACCACTCAGCTTGATGTCATCTGCAAATTTGCTGAGGGT